>NC_056733.1:243838810-243901310 GCF_019279795.1 Protopterus annectens | reverse complement strand
GTTTTTTTAATTGATACTGCTTTAAATTAGGTGCTGTTTCAGTAGTTGTTTTATGGTCTGATGAAGCTGTAATGTGAAAGCGCTTGCCTAAGTCGACTACAATTAAAGAAAGTTTTTTATGCCACTGGACTGAGTCGTTTTTCTGTTGCCAGTATTTGTGCTGAGTTGCTTGCCATACGCCTCTACATTGAACTGTGGTTCTACATTTTTTCCTGTATTTTTTCCTGTATTGTGGACTGTTATTGAGCCTACCCTCCTTTGCTGTTGCCTTTATGTTTTGATTTTATCTGTTTTTAAGCAACGGAAGTTTTACCACCTGTTTTGACCACGATTTTTATTCTTTTAAAATCTTTTAACTTAGTTGAAACATGGCTCTCCAACAACCAGCTCATCCTTAACCCTAAAAAAACAAAGCTGTTACTCTTCCTACTTAAAATGTAAATAAATATTATTAAACCCTCCTTCTCCATACAGTCCCTTAATAACACTCCCATTCAGGTAGAATCCAGCACTAAGCTCTTAGGTATAACCATCAATGATCAGCTTAAATTTGACTTGCATGTTAATAACTGTATCAAAAAGACTCATTCAAAACTAGGGCTCCTTTACCATAACAAGAAATTCCTTACCTCTGAAGCAAAGATTACTCTCTCTCTTACCTACCTTCTACCCAGTCTAATGTACACTTCTCAAATTCTCACAAATCTTAACTCAGCACTCCTGACCAAACTCAAATCTACCTACAACAAGGTAGCTAGATTTGCTGCCCAACAAACCTACAAATCCCATCACTGTCTCTCTCTAAAACACCTAAACTGGCTTGAATTACCCACCAGCTTCTTCTCTCAGCTCCAGATCATCCATTCTATCCTATACCAGCCTTTCTACTTCCCAGCACTATCCCCTCTCATCTCCCATTATTCTCTCTCCAGACCTCTCCGAAGCTCTAACCAAGACCTACTACAAATCTACAAACCCAAGTCTAAATTTGGATGCAACGTGTACAGCTATCACCCTATTGCCAGGAATAGGCTCCCACTAGAAATCATGACCCTTACACATCCTAAACAATTTAAGACAGACACCAAAGAGCACTTTAAAAGTCACTGGTACTGCCACTGCACTCTCACTCCTTAACATCCCCTACTTCTCATGCCTTAATCTACTTTCTGCCCTTAACTCTCTCTTCTCACCAGCTCTCTCTAATCTTCCTTGACTACTCTTTCTACTGTCTTCTAAAATCTATTAAACAAATTACCTCAGAGAAACATTCTCTTGTAATTGTCTTGCCTTCATGCAACTACATCATGATAAAACTAGGTTTTTGTAACCACTTACCCCAAAACCTATACTCATCTTAATGACATATTTCTTTTTATGCATCTTGAAATAGTTATGCCATACTCCTGATTAATGACACTGTATAACATTGTATTGCTACTTAATGCCTTGTAATAATCCTGTAACATTGCTGTTTAATACTAATTTATAATGAAAATTGTAAAATGTGTTGGAGCTTTTCTCCCTGATCCTCTGCTGAAAAAGGGCTCTTAAACTCAGTCGGACAATCCCGGTCAATATATGTAAAATAAATAAGATAAATAAATATTTTCATATATGTAACACCTTTCAAGCAGTTTATTTTCTATAGCTCGGCAATAAAAGCAGATGAACAATAGTTTGTTCTTGCCATGAGCACTACTACCTGCTACAGTTTACATTTGAGAATAGCACTTACTTGAACAATTTCATAAACAAACACCAGTTCACATGCATGTATCCTGAAAGGCACACCTCAGTTTATCATTTTCCCCATACTTATTCTTGCAAACCCAGAATGTTGCAAGAAATGTAATCAGGATTTTATGGTACTACTGAACAGAATGAATAAGCAGATTGGTAAAACCAAATTTAATGACAATGATGAAAATAAAAAGCTGCTGCAGCAGTTGTACAATGGTAAAAGGAAAAAGTGGTGTGGTGAATGAAACTAAAAGAAAGGAATAAAATCATAAAATGACAAGAGTGTCATAAGAAAAGCTTTATATCAGTTAAAATGTGATGCATGCATTATGCTGGTGGTTAACATGAGATTTGATGTCATTTTCAAATGTGGAAGATGCAAACATAACTGGTTGATGAAAGAATTAAGGGGTAAGAAGGCAATGTTGATTGCAATGCCGATAATCTGTGTGTATGATATGGGCACATAGCAAGAATGAAAACCATAATAATGTGGGATATGAGTGCAAATCTCAGGCAAGGAGTCAATGGTATAGTGGGTTATACTGGGAGATATATATGGGGGGTTATTAAGGAAATGCATAATTGGAAGGCTTCATAGACCATGCATCATAGAAGGAAGTGCTGTAAAAGGTGCCCTTCCATACTGCTTAAACTACACCTTTGTACCCTAAGCCTTTCATAACCTTTACTCCATACTGCAGATGCCGCATTTTAGTGCTCTCATTATTTAACATGACTTTGGTTTCTATAATGACAGGGGAACTTTGGGCTGGCCACCATAAAAGTCTCCCTTGTCAAAATCAAGAACAAAACTATTAGGTAAATATTATACTATACAGTTCTGCAGTTCTTGCATTTTTAGGATTCATAGGTTCAAATGTAAGTACTAGGCTTACTGCCCTTCTAGGCTATTTTAAGCCTAGCCAAGTTCTCTTTTGGTGCTCAAATTAACCTATTCCATTTGGTGTTGGATTGGCCTTACCTATCTCATGGTCAATAATTATACATTCCAACTAATAAGAATAACTGGGATCATACAATAGATAATTTGAGGGGACCCATGCATGAGATAAAGCATTTGTGAGGTGTCTCTCTCCAATAGTACTACAGGTGACAGTCTTTAGCAAATTTTATGTTTTCCATCTGTAGACCCAAGTTGCAGTTGAATATGGACAGAGATGAGCTTTGTTAAATGTGCATGGCGAGGCTGTCTGAGAGCAGTGGTGTCCTCTGCGAGATATACCTGCCCCTATAAACTGGTCTGTTTATGTTGCAGAAGAGGTTTAGATCCCTAGACCAAATATTTTTGATGTCATTTGATGTGCAGTAAATTCATCAGTACTTGGTCAGATGATGCCATGTATGCTAAACACAGGTCACTTCTTATCAGTCTGTAGGATACTGAGTACAATGAAAGGTCCTTGAGTCAGTCCATGTACAATATATTGTTTAACCTTTGTATCCTTTTAAAAAGGTATCTCTGTGGGCATTCCAGGTGTTGTACATGCTGGAGAGATACATGCAAAAAGGGACATTATACTCAATGATTGGCCTAATGAGGGCTGAGTAAATGGGACAATGACATCCCTAGATCTAGGCATAATCTCTTTCATTATAAGCTGTGTAGTATATAAGGATTTTCTTATGACAATGGGCATATGTTAGTTTAATTATAGGTCACTGTCCACATAAGTTCCCAAATCCCAAACATATGGGTCAACTCTTAGGGTTGTATTGTCAATATAGTTGCCCAGGATAGATGACATCCCAAAGGATACAGAAATGCATTTTTTGGCATTTATTTTCAGTCCACGATTTTGACACCACTTATTTATTTGGGAAAATCTTCCTGCATGATGGCTAAGTCATTTGAGGATTTGATGACTACTTCTAGCTTGCAGTCATCTGCAAACTTAGTCAGTCAGAGCTCTTTGGTATTAGCTTTTACTTCAGAGAAGGGGTTGCCAAACAGGAGAGGTCCTAGCACAAAACCATGGGGGGACTCCAACTGTGCTTGTTTGTGTTAGTAATTTCCTCTGTTTTGATTTCCTGCATCCTATCAATGAGCCAGCTGACAATCCATTGGGTGACACAGGGGTTTATTGACATATTATTTAGCTTTTCTACTATGCTTGAGTGAGGGATTGTATCAACAGTTTCAACCAAGCTAAGGTATGTAGTGTGTACTCTTTTACCTTCATCCACTGCTTTGGTCACCTTTCCATACAAGTCTGCCAGGCTGAGTAAGAATGTAGTTTCATTTTCATTTCCTCTCCATCATTTCAAAAATCCTTAAGTGTCAAAAATATGCTCAGGGTTTTCTAAAACATCACAGTAAGACTGCAAACAAACTTTAGTATTATAAGATGAAACAAATTCTGGCAAACACAGAACAGTTACTTGCATTGTCAAATTAAATTATGTAGAGTACACTTGAATGCCTTTCCACAGGACCCAAGGACTTGTGAATCATAGCAGGAATGGAACCTCTGCAAAGCAATTTTGTCCTGAACTTTACTTTAGGTGTTCAACTATCCAATGTATTGCAAGATGTTATACACATATCCAAGCTAAAGATCAAATTCTTTATTTAAAAGATGCCTTCCTACAACAATTTATATAGTACTTCATCCAGTGACCCCTTGAAGGATTGTCTAACAGAGTTATGTCTTCAAATTCTATACTTTTTATGTGCTCAGCTGATTTAACAATGACTAGAAATACTTTAGGGACAGCTTCTTCTATTTTTCTCACTGAAGTTCAGCTTAAAGTTCTTTTTTCTATAACATCTTACTTCAGACAAGAATTTAACAACTAACCAGACAGCTCCAACTCCATCATATATAAGGCACTGGCACAGAAACACTAGGAACTTCCCCACATGATGTTTCATCAGTACAGCTAGAAGCTTCTGCCATGCCTAAATCTGATTTGTTTCTCCCCAGAATAATAGTCTTATGCTTCATGTCAAACAGCTCACTCCAAAAGTCTGTTTCACAGATTCACCTCCCCAAGTTTCCTTCATGAGAGATTCACTCAAACATAATAATACCTTCTCTCCTCTCTCAGTCAGCACTTCCTCTTCCACTGTCTTGCCTGCTCATGCAGGAAGCTTCACTCACAAGAAAATGAGAGAACTGCAAGAAGTGATGCACGATGGGATGGTGGACACTGCTGCTATCACAGAAACATGTGCCAGTCACAAGAAGAGGTATGGCATTGAGGTCCCCGGGTATGGATTGAACGGGAGTGATGCTAAAAGGAGATATGAAAAATGGAGTAGCAGTCTACATAAAACATAGCATTAACTATGAGATCAGAGAAGAGGAGAAGGAACCCCAGAACCTATGGGAAAAGCTCTGAAGACAGACTTATCAACTGTGCCTATTTTAGAACATAACATTTTTTCAGGCCTGATTTACAGCTGCACATGACATACCTACTTATGGAGGTACATCCCTATTTTTCAGGCTTGATTTAACCCTTCACACTGTTTTCTTAACCCCCCTCTCCGCATGTGATTTTTGAATCTCTCAAGTACCCAGACTACCAACATGACCAACATACTAATGGCATCAATAATTTAAAGGAAGAGGACACATCTTGCATTCCCTTTTTCTGAAGCAAAAATCAATGACTTTGTATGGTAGAATTTTGTAATACAGTTCATTAAAGTCTACAGATTTTAATCTGCTTACGTTTTTCCATCATTTTGCACTCTTATTTCTAAACACATTTCTGAGTAGAACCCCTCATTCCTACTGGAATCTGGAAGAGTTATGTAACATTTGGCATTTAGATGCTAATTAGATGCCCAGATTTTTTGTTGCATGTACCTACTTTTCAAGAGTTCTCGTACCTGTTTTCAATGTTTGCAGGTCGAGAGGCATGCTTGCAGGATAAGACAGTTGGCGGGGTGCTGTTGGATCAGTACAGTACCCATTTCCAGAACAAATAAGTAAAGGAAGAAGAGACACTGGAAAACAGAATAAAGGAACAGGATAGAGAGAAGGTAATTATTATGAGCAATGTGAATCTGCGTGAAGAAGATTGGTAGAGTTCAAATTCCACTGTACAAAGGTAGTGAGAGATGACCGAAAATCTTGGACCCTGAAGGGTTCAGTCCATTGTACAGAAGTGCAGCAGGATGACAAGAATTCTGGATGTCGTCAGTAAACATGCCATTGTATGTTTAAGAATTGAGGAAGAGTAAGAAAACAAAGGCAAAGATGGTGGTGTAGGATCATGCTGCTTTGTGGAGCTGGTTTAAGACTGGGAGCAAACTGAAGGAGGAAACAGAGTAAAAGAGTGGACAGGGGGTTCAGGAGGAGATAAAAAGGCAAAAAAAAAAAATGGCAAAGCCTATGTGGCTACGCAGGAATATGAGCCCTGGCAATTGGTGGGAAGGAGAGGGTAGGGAGATAGAGAGCCTATGCAGGAAGCAGGATAGCAAAAATACAGCAACGAGAGTAAAAGCAGCAAGGGCTATTGACTACAGGGATGAAAAAGGTGAGCAAGAGCTTGGTAGGAATATAGCAGTAAGAGGAAGGAAGGGCCAGATCTTGCAAGGCCAAGAAAGATGGGTTGAGGGCAAATAAGACTGTGGGGGAAAAAGCAGAGTTACTGAATAAGCAGATCAGTATTCATGAGGGGAAAACAATGAGAGGGGGCCATGCTGGATGAAAGGCAGGGCAAAAAACAATGAGAGGGTGGCATGCTGGATGGGAGGCAGGGCAAACAACAAGGAGAGGGTAACATGCTGGATGAAAGGCAGGGCAAAAAACAATGAGAGGGTGGCATGCTGGATGGAAGGCAGGGCAAACAACAAGGAGAGGGTGGCATGCTGGATGAAAGGCAGGGCAAAAAACAAGGAGAGGGTGGCATGCTGGATGGGAGGCAGGGCAAACAACATGGAGAGGGTGGAATGCTGGATGAAAGGCAGGGCAAAAAACAATGAGAGGGTAACAAGCTGGATGAAAGGCAGGGCAAACAACAAGGAGAGGGTGGCATGCAGGATGGGAGGCAGGAATAAGAATGAACAGACATCAGGACAGAAAGAAGGTAGAGGGAACTGGCTACACTTAGGGAAGGTAAAGGACAAAGACCAGATGGGTTCCTTCCCAGAGTCCACAGATATCTGCCCATAGTGCTGTCAGACAGCTTGACGGAGACATTTAACTGATCACTGGTCAGTGTAAAAGTACCTGAAGACTTGATGATAGCATGTGTGGTACCCTATTAGGGTTAGGGAGAAGACAACTCAAGAAAACTATAGAACTACAGGCATGTTAGCTTAACAGCCACAACAAGAGAATCCATAGAAAAAATGCAGAGGAGAAGGTCACCTGCTTTTCTGGAGGACAAAACTCTCCAGAACAGCAACCAACATGAGTCCATGGCTAGAAGAGTTGTAAATCAAACCTGGTCCTGTTTTATAACAGGATTATAGGGGAACGTGACAGTGGAGTATCAGTAGATGTGGACTTCACTAAGGCCTGTGACTCTGTCCCATAAAGCAGCTGATAATAAGTCTAGAAGGTTGGGTATAGGACCAATACTATAGAGTTAGACCACCGCATGGTAGGACATTGGGGAGTGTGGTGAGAGGGGAGAGTGGAGTGATGTCAGGAATGAAGATACTGACCAGTATAGCAGGAGTCAGTCTTAGATTCTACACTCTCCAATATGTATGTTTCAGACATATTTGGGAAAATACAGAATAGAATCAGCCTCTTTGCTGATGACATAAAAACAGCTGCAGTCACAGAAGAAGGGGGGATAAATTAATGAAGAATTTGGAAAGGCTGGTCAAGTGAGATAAAAAATGTAAGTGTAAGCTCAGTGCAGACAAGTGCAAAATACTACACGTTGGTAATCCTGCTATGGTATTACACTGATGAGAGCAAAATAGAAAAACTCTCTGGGGGTGACTGTCTGACAGCAAAACTAGAGGACAGTCAAAACAGAATGCTGGAGTATATCCTCAGGGGGATAAAATACAAAAACAAAGAGGTAATACTTCTGATCTACAGAGCCTTGGCCAGGATACACAGTGCGTACTGTGTCATGTTCTGGAGACCAAACAAGGAAAGGTACAAGAGGCTGAGGAAAGCCACCAAAATAGCATGTGAGATGGAGAGGAAAAGGTATGATCAAAGACAGTGGAGCTAGAGCTTTTCACTGCAGAGCAGAAGAAACAAGGAGAACTTAGTATGGATGCACAAGACTCTGTCAGAAAGATGAGAAGGAGCCATCCTGAGAACAGGAAGGACAGATGGTGAGAAGGGGCACAGATAGCTGCTTGCAGGGACTAAGTACTCGCTGCTTCTCTGAAAGTATTTTTCCACAAAGAGGGATAGGTAGCGATGGAAGGGATTACTGGAATGGCTACTGCAGGCAGAATCCATGGAAGCATTCAAGAAGACATGATACAGGTGGAGAAAGGATGACAAGGTAGGCAGGGATAGAATGTTAAATGCTGCAAAATATCAGGTTACACTTTAATTCTGTCATCAGACAAACATGATGTAATCTGCACCCAGTCAGGTGTTGTCTAGCTTAGGCTATATAGTGACAATGTTGCCAATAACATGGCATGATTTATCAAGTCAGAGACATTTCCTACATCTGCAAAGAGCATCTCTTTCACCTCACGTTAATCTGTTACACTGAAGATGGTCTTGTTGAATGACAGCAGGACTGTAGAAATGCTCTTCCCCTTTTTGAACTCATGCTGATGTTTGTTGATCAAGCCATAACCTTAAAGTGTGCTTTTACTTGCATTGTTACTGCCTTTTCTAAACTTTTGGCCAGGACGGGCTAACACAGACAAACAACTGGCAACTGAGCTAAGGACTAACACTAAATGCCAAAAAATGCATAAAAGTATCCTTTGAGAAGTCATCCACTCCTAGTAACTCTCATATTGACAACAGACCCCTAAGAGTTGACCTAGTAGTCAGGGACTTGGGGAGACATGCACAATAATCTAGCATTTAACCATCATGTGTCTATAGTAGTGAGGAAATCATTCTATGTTGTGCAACTTATAAACAAAGGTATGGCATCTATGTCCAAGGAAGTCATTTTTCTACTGTATTTGGCATTCATCAGAACTATCACTGAGCACAATGCCCCATTTTGTATGTACCTAACCAGGCATATCCAACAACTGGTACATCCACAGAGGTTACTCAATAAAAGAATACAGGGCGTAAGTGACATGTCCTATGAGACTGCCTCAAGGCTCAATTCTTGAATTCTGTTTCCTACAGACTGTTGAGGTGAGATCTATGCCTGGAATACAAGGCACTGTCAGACCCCACTTTGATGAACCTCCTGCATATCTGCAAAACAAATAGCACCAGAATTACCCATTATAAAGACTTAAACTTTGCCTGTGATATAACTAGGACCTGCTGGAGATACAGGTATTTATCCCAGAGACTACCTCTTCCCTGGAACAGGCTCCACATCGATGTGAAGCAGAGTTCCTTCCTAACCCAATTCAAGTGAAACTTGGACAATTGGATGGGGAACAGGATATTCATCCCTGGTTTGGTACCTATGTCTCTTATGGACACAAGCAGCCTGTAAATGGTTCATCTCCCAGGCCCCTGCTTGTAAATGTTTCATCTCCCAAGCCCCTGCTTACACCTATGAATGGTAGCAGAACTTGCCAGAGATTTGAGATACATGGCTAGGCTTAAAAAGGCCCTTGTGGCCATTTGCCTAGTAAACATCTATGAACCTAATATTAATAAAAGATAAATGATTCTGTAATACTTGGAATATTTTGATCTATGTCTTGGTTGTGCTATAGCAGTTTCCTACTTACAGATATCAGCACAGACAGACATGACGTGTTTATTATATAACTTAATGATGTCGGCAATAAAATTATCAGTGATTCAGAGGAACTCAGAGCATAACCCATCAGATCTCTGCTAGCAATTCATTCACATTTGAACTTTTTATTCAGCCTGTAGACTGGAATGTTACCAAACTGAAATGTATTAGGAAAGCAAAATGTTCTTTCCACCCTTTAGATATACTTTCATAGAGTATGTTGTGGAAATTGGGCTGTTAAGCTGAGCTGCTGAGCAAATAATATCCTAAATGCTTTCCCCAAGGCTGTGCATTCCTCAGCAATGTTTAATAAACTACCTTAAAACTGTTTCCCCTCCAGCAAAATGGTTAAGTCCCTTCCAAAACTGTCTGCATTTCCAAGTAACAAAATGCTTTTATATTTGAAAAATGACTTTTCTTTGTAAGTCTTTGGAGTCATTTCTAGTACAACAGTAATCCTGGATGTTAGTTTGAGCATTATGGTTTCTTTTTTCCTAGCTGTTTCCATTCTGCAAATGCTTGTTTTAACTTAGCATTGAGCAAAGGGGCAGGTCTTCACTGAACTTGCCTAGTCTTGCACAGGAATGTTTCAGTCTTGTATTGGAATAAAAATGTTAAGAGAATATTTTAGTGTATTTTCATTTTCAGCCTCTAAGTTCGCACAAGACTAGCAGGCCAGTCATTGCCTAAAAGCAACTGCCCTGGCTGTTTAAATGCTCTGCACTCACAGTAACTGATGTCTGCCAAATATAACACTTGCACAGTGCAGATGGAACAATGACATTTTTTTAAAAGAACATTTCATCAAAAATCCAAATTATTTGGGATTGCTCTGTCTTAAAGTACATCCCCTTCCATCCAATGGAGCTCTGGAAATTTGTACTCTAACTTCTAATGGTCGCATCCTTAACATTTGACAAAAACAAGCTAAAAGACTTAGGGACACAGGTGGACAGTGGTCTCACCTTCGATAACCACATTGCCACAACAGTCAGGAAATCCTTCTATATGGCACACCTCATCACTAAGGGCTTTTCATCCAGAAGAAAAGGAGGTCATTGTCCCACTGTACTAATCCCTCATTAGACCCATTATAGAATACAATGCCCCCGTTTGGTATGTACCTCTCAAGACATCTGCAACAACTGGAAAAGCTGCAGAAATACCTCACTAAAAGAATCACAGGCCCTATGCTGACCATCTAAAAAAAACTCCACCTATACTCTGTCGCATATCGTCTACTCAGATGCAATCTCTGCTTAACATACAAGACCATGTCAAACCCAGAGCTGTTGGACATGCTACACTTAATGAAATCCTAATCCCTCAGAGACACACACTCCAGGGATCTAAACCTTGTCATCACAATGAACAAAACATGCTGGAGGGACAGGTTCCTGACCCAGAGACTCCCCAGACTCTGGAATAGACTGCCCATGCATGTCAAGCAGAGAGCTTCTTTGGCCCCCTTCAAAAGGAACCTTGATGATTGAATGGGAGATAGGAAATTCACCCCGGGGATCACATCAGTCACTTTGCTAAACAGGGGTCCAGGGAAGTAAATACTGTGGGAAGAAATAGCCAGGGAATTGTTATGGCTAGGCTTGTATAGGGTCTAGGGCCGATAGCCTAGTACCAACCTATGAACCTATGACCTCAAAGTTATCTTTAGAGCTAAAAGTGTTTCTGAGAAGTGCAGTGACAAAGTGCTTAGCAATATCTACAGTGGTAGCATTTATTAGATTCAAAGTCTTAAATGGATTTTCTGTCACAATAAGCACATTAAATATTAGTTCTTGCAATGTTTTCCACACAACTAATAAATACCTCAGTATCTACACAAGTTACACATACAGTCAGCAGCATTTTCTTTCATCCAGTTGTGTGGTTTTATATGGAGCTAAGCAGTTCTGTCTGTGTTGCATGGTTATTAAAATATTTAATGAAATCTGAAAACGATGACAAGAACAATAGTATAAGAGCATCACTTGCTATCACTTCAGATGTATATGACAGACTTTAACTATCAATGCAGTTGTGTTGCCATAATATAAGTTTTAAGATATTAATGTACATATGAATGTGCAATACTATATGCCTACAGATGCCAATGGAGTTATCCTATAGAAGCATCTAGAAGTGTCACTAGAGTTCAATGAGAAGGTTGACATAATAGGTCCCTTCCATACCTCTCAACCTCTTAGAGCAAGAAATCTGGACAAAGTCATACATAAAAGTGGGGACAAAGGCCCCAAAATAGGGACCATTTTTAAATATTGTTCTTACAAAGTTAGAAAAGTTGATAGAATAACAGGTTTTGCATTAGCATGAATTTTCTGAAGGATGTGAAGTCTAAAACTCAAATGTCTGCCATTATTTTCTAACTTTAACCTTTTATAATTTGCCACTAATTTGCTAGAAAACCACAATTTTATGAAAAACGAACAAAAAATATGAGGCAAAAATCTGGATATTCTGCTAAAATCTCTACAGTTAAAGTGGTATGGCATATAAGTATTTGGGGATGCAATACTTAGGTAAAAAATGCCTCATGTTTGCAGAAATAGTTTAGAGCAGAGCAATCCCAAATAATCACAACTCCTCATGAGTTTTTATTTTATTGATTGATTGATTGCTTGATCAATTGATTTATTTATTGTGGAATGAAATAACATCTATAGGTAATATCCTATGAGATTGTCTGTATTTCATTTTAATATCCACTTTCTTTTGTTATAATAATGTTAATTATTACAGACCGTATGTGTAGTTTTATTTGACAGATTCTTTCAGATTCACTAAATACTGACAATTAAATATTCTGCATTGGACTGTATATACATTTTTGTTGCTAGATAATGTCGCCCTCCATCTCTAGTATAATCGGGCTTTGCTCAGCTAGACCACAAAGCTACCTATGTGAAAAAAATAAATAAATGTAATCCAATTCCCTACGTTACAAAAAATGCTCAAATTCCAACATCCAGGTTCCCATCTGGAATACTGAACTCTTTATTTGTTCTGTAGGTATCCTTTCTCATATCCTGATCACTAAATCCTGTTTCATTAATGTAAACAGCTACCTGAGTTACATACCTGTTGTGGGCACCTAGGTTACCTCTCCATATCTTTCTATGAATTACTTCTTTCATCATCTGTTAGATCATCCAAAGCTGATAACTTTTCATAACTCTGCCTGCTTATTCATTCTTTCTGTTACTGTTCACAGTCATTTTTTTCTGTGTTTACCAAATCGTATCCTTGTGTTCTTTTCCAAAATTTCTGTTACAGATTATTATTATTATTATTATTATTATTATTATTATTATTATTATTATTATTATTATTATTATGCATGTTCAGATACATTTGCAAATATATTACCACTTAAGCTATAGGCATTTACTTTTGTGATACATCTGTTAAAAGAACCACATTACCAGCAAGGTTTTAAACCAGGTTGTATTGCTCATTCCACTTTATTTTATGTATGTATTTATTTTCTTTTACATTCGTTTACCAGGAGAGTTTGACTGGGCATGAATCCCATTTTCAGCAGAGGCCCAGAGAGAAAAGCTCCACAAAAGTTAGCACAGTAAATGCAGCACATAATTTGTTAAAGTACAGTACAAATAGAAGGAGAGGAGCTGTTGTATGCTAATACAGCAAAATAAGCATATAATAAGTATATAATGTAAAGTGTATAGAATAAATATATAATATAAAACAACATTATGTGAAAAGTATACAGTACAGTTGTAGGGCATTTCATTCATACAATGGTTAATACTATAAACACAAGTTGTTTGTACAGAACATAGAACGCAGCTGTTGTAAGCTTGCACAGTAAGATCAACATAGATTATTCTATACTATACAAATAGGACATTTGTTGCTCATTCCTTTTATTATCTTCCAGTAAATTACAGTAATCTCTGTACTCAGTACCCAGTTTGCTCAGCCACGGCACAGACTAGTTAATATCATGTTCTTGCACTGGGAGATGAGCATTGAAGTGTTACCAAATATCCAAACATCAACAAAGTACAGTTTTTTTTCTGTATTTCTTTCTTTCTTTTTAAGACTTTTTGCTACCTAGTCAAATCTGTCAAATGCATTAAGTTAAATGTGTTTCTCTCTAAGGCCGTAAAGCTCCCTACATGATGCAGTAGGAAGATCACTGTATCTTTCTAAAACAATTCAAATTAAGTCAGATGGAATTACTAAACACAACAACCCAGAAAACTAGAGTCCTTCTGTCAGTTTATTTTCCTGCAGTAAGGAATCAAATTACAAAGATATGTAAAGCTAATCCATAGGGGAGCTGTAAATCACAGCATAGAATAACATGACCTGACCTGATCACAAAACCACAGCCCACAGCTCCCAACTAAACTTTAATGTGTGCTTCAGGCAGAGTGCAAGGTTTAACAGTATGATGTGTGGAGGCCAAAAGGTTATATCCAAAATCATTAATTTCACCATTGGGCAAAATAACCATTAAATAATTCTTAACCTAGATACAGCAGAGTGTTCGTAAAATGCAATGCTTAAACAGAAAAACACTGCTAATCCTCAAGCAAATTACAGAAACAAACTGACATTTACCTAATATCTGTCATTACATATGTCCTTAACAAACTCATTTCTAATCAACTATTACTGTAAGAATATACACAGTGTATACAGCTTCAAGTTCTCTTCAGACTTTGTCTTCTCATATGTCTTATTATTTGACATGTAGTTTCCATTATAAGGCATAATAATTTAACCCCCCTGCATGAGTCCACTCCCAACTTTGTATGCTAAAATGTTCTCAATTTGTAACCACACCACATCACCGCATTCAGCTCATTCTTCATATGGCTGTACTTTGGCATTCTAAGACTTTCAAAAGCTTTCTAATAAGCGTATCATACTATGCTGTGAACTGTTATATATAAAACACGGAATGAACAATGAATGTTTTAAGATATGGTAGAAATGGCTACATGGCATCTTGCTTGTTTAAATCATATTGTTCTTTTGTTGACATGTTTGTGCATCAAGTTTTAATAATTGCTTTTAAATGCTTGTAAATATTTATATGTTTGATAATTTGTTTATGGAGCTTTCTTTCCAGGAACCATCACCGAAAAGGAGCCATAAACTACTTGGAAACCAAGTAATCAAAACTTATGTACATAAATAAACAATCAAATAATAATAAAACCTGTACTCAAAAATAAAACATAAAAGAATAAACATTGTGAATAAATATTTCTAGAACATAAATAGATAGGTTCAATGTATAAAGTGTTAAGAAACTTCAGCCTGTTTTTCTGGGTTTGATTCCCTTAATATCCGCTTGTATGCTGTAAATTATGTGACTCATCAGTTAAAACTAGACTGTGCTTTGCTGGAGCCCCTGAAAAGGGACAGCTGTACTCAGTTGTTTCATATAAATAATGCATTCACTGATTTCCTTCTACACTTTTCTGTTTCCCAGCCTGTAATTTAGCAGCACTATGATTATGTGCATAGAGACATGATGGAATTTACTATGCGTGTGTTGGAGGCAGGACACTACTCTTGAGTAGTAGCTCGCCGTCACCTAGAATGAGGCCTACATACCAGGGCAAGATAATTGGCTTTAACAATTGGCTAAGTAGTTGGTGTCATTCCTAGTATGTGTTGGCCTGGGATGAGATGGTGGATAAGACTTCCTGTTTTGTCAGGGATGGCTTATTCTTCATATACCAGGCCTTCTACATACAATCTAAAGCCTTAGCAACCCCCAAAGTGACTTTTTAGGCACAGTTTCACTGTTGGACATTTGTACATGTAAACTCTAACTCCATTTTTGGACAGCATCATGATGGTACTACTCAGTGCTAGGAGTCTAAATAGAAAGGTACTTGAACTTGAAGCAATCCTGCAACTCAAACACATTCATATTTGTGTAGTTACTGAGACAAGGTTTCATTGCAGTGATAGTGCTTCCTCTATGCCAGTGTTTAGCACCTATCATGTCTTCAGGTCCTTGGGTAACTGTGTGAGGTTATACGTATTTTTCATAAATACCATCACCTCACTTCAAATTACCAACAGCCCTAACCTGGATCTCCTGGAGATCCAAATGACCCTTAACAAATCCAACTATTACTTCATTGCTATCTACAAATTGCCACTGATGTCCCCCACAGATCATGGAAATAACTTTAAGGTTTAATATCAAACCACGTAAAGTAACCAAATACATTCTTGTTATGTTATTTCAATTACCCAAACATTAATTGGCTTACTTACACCTCTAGAAATAGATATTGATAGCATTTTCTAGAGTATGTTAATAGCAGTACACAGGGCAAACAGTAAAACTATTAAAGACTTTAATATCCTCGAGCTAGCGTTTACCAACCTAGCCTTGACTGTACCCCACCCCACAATCTTCTCATCCCTAGTTATAACTGACAACAAGTCAGTCATCTTCCCCACTACCAAATGAGACCATCTTTAGGGACTTCATCAGGGCAAACCTACTTCAGCTTATAAAACACTTATTCAAAATTCCCCATAAATCCCCTGCAAATAGATCCAGCTGAGAGGGCTCCCTCATTCACCTCTGACTTTTATCAAAACCTAAATAACTGCATAGAAAAGTCAGTATCTGTCTGCCCTAAATATAATGGTAAATTTAGGAATAAACTTATCCGGTAAAACTAATATAAAGATATTCAGTCAGTATCTGTCTGCCCTAAATATAATGGTAAATTTAGGAATAAACTTCTCCAGTAAAACTAATATAATAATAAATTGTATAACAAAAAAAACAAAATTATGAAAAGTTGCATGAAATCCCCACATCTTATCTCAGGAGTACACTGAAACATACCAGTAAGGAACTTTGGAGTACATTTAAAAAATGTAAATCAGAGTACTAGTTAAGTTTGCTATAGGTAAGGGAAACTACAAATCTTTATTCAGTTATGTTAGGAAACAAAGGAATAATGTCCAGCAATGCACTGGGCTCATATACAAAGATATCACAGTTTATCATCACAAGGATTTAGCCATTATATTAGCAGACAAATTCAGTGTTAACTTTACCCCACCTACTCAAGTTGAAAATATAGTTTCCCCTGAACTCACCTTGGAACAAGTCTTGAAATTCCTGTCAAAGACTAAAAGTAATACTTCTGTGGGACCAGACAACATACCAGGCTGCATTCTCTTCCATGCTAAGAATGTAATGTGTCAGCCTTCTATTAAGTGTTCCATTCTCAGCCTATTCATAGGGCTTGGGCCTGATGCTTGGAGAACAGCTAATGTGACACCCTTACACAAGGGTGGCCTCTGTACAGACACACACACTTTTAATAAGCCTCACCAGCCTTATGTGCAAAACCACATAATGCATCTTAGCAGAACTCACTTATGCAGGCATAGGCAACCTAACTGATCTAGACCCAAATCAGTTTGGTTTTGTGAAAGGCAGGTCTTGTCTCCTGAACCTACTAAGCTTCTTTGAAAATGTTACAGAGGCTGTGGACAGTGGTCACTCAGTACATACTGCTTATCTCAATATGGCCAAAGCTTTTGGCACTGTTCCTCATGCTGGCATTGTTGAAAAAATAGGCAAACTTAATGTGAGCCCTGGTGTTATCCACTGGACTGCACATTGGCTATCTGACAGACTCCAGGTTGTAAAGGTTGCTGGTACCCACTCTGAATGTAACATTTGCATTAATGGGCATAGCAGGGATAAGTGCTGGACCTTCTTCTATTTCAAATTTATTTTGCAGAACTGCAGTCTAATATTAAAGAAATGTGGCTGACCAAGTTTGTTGACGACTGCAAGCTGGACACTGTTATCCACTCATCCAAGCAAAAGCTGGAATGTATACATAGCTAGTGGACTGAAAATGGTCTCAAGTTTAATGCAAAAAAAGTGCAGCATGGCAGCATTTGGTAAAACATGGTAAAAAAGGTGCAGCATGGCAGCATTTGGTAAAACATGGTAAAAAAGGTGCAGCATGGCAGCATTTGGTAAAACATGGTAAAAAAGGTGCAGCATGGCAGCATTTGGTAAAACATGGTAAAAAAGGTGCAGCATGGCAGCATTTGGTAAAACATGGTAAAAAAGGTGCAGCATGGCAGCATTTGGTAAAACATGGTATTCTACCTCATATGTTTTAAATGGAACTCCTCTTCAGAAAGACAGACAGACACAGTCATAAGAGACCTGGGTACCTATGTGGACAATTCTCTCTCACTGGAACATCATGTTTCCACCATAGTCAGGAAATCCTTCTATCTGACGCAGTTAACTTCAAAGGGATTGTCTTCAAGATCCAAAGAAGTCATTCTGCCTCTGTACTATTCTATTATTTGCCCCAGCATTGAATACAGTGCCTCCCTTGATATGCATAAATTGAAAGCATATTGGTCATTTAGAAAGGTCCAAAAGATACCTTACCAAGAAAATCAAAGGCCTTAAATCTGTCAACTATTGTGATAGATTAGCACAACTCTATTATAGTCAGTAACCTGTCTCTTGATTTTGAACCATGAAAGACCCAGTCCTATATGACCTTCTCTTCAGTTGCAAAACCAGTGTCTCTGCAAAAATCCACATTAGGGTTATAAATTTACAGTAACTAATAAATTAAGACTCATGGAGAAACAGGCTCCTAACTCAATTTATTCCCTCCCTATAGACTAGCTTACTACTGCAAGTCAAACAAAGTACTACTTTGACTACGTTTAAGGCAAGTGATGATGACTGGGTGGGCAGACACAGGTTTATACCAGGATTGTCATGTACTGCCCTGCTCAGTTTGGGAGGTAAGCACTTTCAAATGCTGGAAAAGAGAGGTACAAACTTTTGTGTGTTTACTGAAAGGTGTATATGGCTAGGCAGTTTTTGTTCTCCTGATTGTCTAGTATTGTTCTTACCTTTCTATATTCCTTAAAGACACACCTTTATTGTATATAATTATTACACGGCCTATTACAGGCAGTTTAATGGTTTGGGGAAGTGCTCATGTCTGTGGTGCTAATAACAAGCTTAGGCTAGTGGGAGAAGTGGCTGTGGCTTAATTGGAGTCAGAGATCATGCTGCTGGTGGCCTCTGTGTTCTCAGGGAAACAATGTGACATGAGGCATAACAATGGATATTTTCAGGGAAAGCGGAAGCTACACAATGGACATGCCCAGTGGCAGCTACAGCTAAACAATGGACGTTCCCAGTGGCAGCTACAGCTAAACAATGGGCATCCCAGTGGAAGCTGCAGCTATGACTTCTGGCAGTTAGTAAGCAGCACAGGTGTCCAGAACCACACACAGGTATGTGTGTATGCAGAAGTCTTATTGCCATTCTCATCCTCACTGTCTAACCAAGGATGCAAAATCACAAAACATAAATAACAACAGTACAATGCATTCTTCTGGGAGCCCCTTGACCTTCATGCAATCATCATCTAAACCTAGAATTAACAATCTCAGTCTTCCTTGAAGAGAAACATTCACCTGATAATAGAGTACCTCACTGATACTGAGCTAGGTGAGGATGTGTGGAGAAGGCCTGCGTACTGTTGGCAGACTTCAGAGGACTGCAAAATTGGCACAGTAAGGAAAAAAAGTTTGTTGTTTTACAGAGATTTTTTATATAATGTTGCAGCAACTTTATTACATTTATAGGTGCATACTGAAGAAATGGCCAGAATGGTGGCAGATGGATGGTCGAGCGGGTATGGCCGAAAGGAGTGCAGCAAGTGTTGCGAATCTCAAAATCTCATTCCCCTTTTTGACCTATGTTAGCACTCATTTTAAGGTGTAGAGTGGTCAAAAATGTTGATTTTGGTGTTTTACGACATTCCGACCATTTGGTATTATGAGATTCATGGAGAAGAGTTGGCAAAATGCATGGTCGAGCAATGTGAGCTCGAACATATGATGGTAAACCTTATATATATATATATATATATATATATATATATATATATATATATATATATATATATATATATATATATATATATATACACGTATATGAATTCACTTCAGAATCTCAAAATTCCGATACATCGAATTTGATATGACCAAGACAATATGATTGATGTTTCGGAATATCAAAATTCTGAAACAAATAAAAAAAAAAAACAATTTAAATGTTTCTGCAAGCCCCCCTGCACCCCCACACCCCTGCTACTTAAATATTCCAACTTCGAGATCACACTACAGCGAGGAAAAAGGGAAATCTCACATTCCACGCTGTATTCAGATCTCCGTTCACAATGTCAAGATTCCGAAAGTACGATCATATGGTCTTGGCCATATTAAATTCGATCTTTCAGGATTTCTCCATTGTGAAATGTTCCCATATATATCACCTTCATTTTGTCGACAGTTCATTTCACCAACAACCAAGTCAGCAGGCCCAATTCACTGACATTTTATTTCATCGACACTCATTTTGTCGAAAATGATATATGGCCTATTCCCCACTGTAGAGCAACCCTGGAGTTAGAATATATAGTAAGGGGGGTGTGGGGGGTGAAGACACATATCATACATGTTTTACAGTATACAGATGCATTCTTACAAGGGCAATGAATAACTATTATCAGCAAACCATTATAGAATCCCAGTATGTGAGGGGTTTTGCCCTCCACACCCCCAATTGTGGGGGGCTGTGCCCCCCACACCCCCCTTACTATCTATACTAACTCCAGGGTCGCTCTACAGTGGGGAATAGGCCATATATCATTTTCGATGAAATGAGCATCAGTGAAATGAAGTTCAGTGAACTGGGCCTGCTGAGTTGACTGTCGGTGACATGAACTGTCGACGAAATGAAGGTGATCCATATATACACACATATATATATATATATATATATATATATATATATATATATATATATACTTCTTCTTTACTTTTTACAGTTATTTACTTGGGTTTCTACTTCCTGAGACAGGAAACTTGAATGTTTTTGCTTATAATTTAAATTGACTTAAACTTGGCTCCTGCTCTGAGAAGTTTTGAATGTTTTTGCTCCTACACATGGGTGTTATTTGGATGAGCTCTGCACGGAGGTAATGGTTAAAGTTTCCAATGCACTAGTGAAGCTTTTTGCTTGTTTCCACCATAGTTTATAATAGTCTTTCATTTTCCGGTATGACTGTTGAGTTACTGTTCCCTCTAAGCTATTTGTAACCCAGTGAGACATCCACACACACCAGCTACATGCCTATACATTCTTGAATCATTCATTCATGGCTTTGTTCATTTTTCAGAAACAGTTCTACTTTTAAGTACTTTCACATATTGATGCTTGTTTTGAGGGCTTAATGAATACATTGCTGAGGCTCTGATTTACTGGTTTGTACAGAACCATTTTGCATCCATGTTTGTTAACCATTATTTGGCATATAGCCCTTTTTATGAGGTACTAAATGAACAGTAATATCTTCTTTTGCCATATTTGCAAAGCAGTTAAACGCAGAGTACCGAGTACATTTATTTATTCTTCTGTTTTCATTTACATGCTTTATCCTTTTCTCGTCTTAACTTGTCCACCCCTGTAATGTAAAAAGGTAATGCTGTTGTTGTATTGCTGTAATCTGAGTTTGAATTTAAGGGTATAGAGCAGAGGAAGGAAAATGGGCAGCACAAGGTTAGCAGAAGAAAGCATATAGCATCGTAAACAGAAAGAAAACAAACACTGCCAAATGAGAAATAAGAGCATTAGGAAAAAAGAAGGCCGTGTGAAGAAGACATGGGAGAAAGTGACTCAACTCTGGGAATTAACATTAACAAACCTCAGATATGAGTAATGTTTATTTATAATCTTTGAAACCAATGTATATTTTGCATTTTGGACATAAAATATAATTTCTCAATGGAAGTCATTTATAACTAATAGGCACAGCAAACTCTAAATATTATTCACTGGAATTTGCATTCACTGGGAAAAAATGAATCATTAATGCAAGATGCCTTCATTTATTATAGAGACACAGAAATGGGAATGGAGCTAACATTTATGAGCATAGTCAGGCATATACTATGTATACTGAGGCATACACTTTAAAAAGTAGTTAATTTATTTTGCTCAATATGATGAGATAAAATTTACTTTTTTAACAAATGAGATTTGTTGTGGTCAGGGAGTTATATCTGAGGGTGGCTGCATTAGCTATGTTTAACTGAGATTAGTTTGTTTTACCTTGTTTCTTTTCATATAGTTTCTTGTATGTGGTTTGTTGCCTGTATACTGTATTATTAATGGTTCTGTGAAGCCTACATAGTAGTGGGTGCATCCTGAAGTGGGGATGTTGTATAGAGTTAGACCTGGTCAGCACACTCTCCACTAATACAAGTACAAGAGCTTACAAGAATGAAGGTGGATATGAGCATACATCCCTTCTGAGAAGGAACCGTGTTAGCTATTGCACCCGTTCTGAGTCTGCAACTCAGCATCACATTTACTAGGAGCAAGTGAATATGTGTTCTTTTTTCGTTTCTTCTTTTTATGTTTAACTCATTCGGTTTGATAACAGAATTATATTTGCTATGACCCTTGGTCATACACTCATGGCATAATATATTTACAGGAAATGCTGACTAGCAGATTAGACTTATACTTTTGTAGTTTTGGGATTGTTTGTGTTTTGCATGGCCCTGGCTTGCTGCTGTGGATTTTGAGGGTCTCCCCCTCTGTGGAAGTTTGGAAGAGCTGCAATAATGCAGTGTCTGTTTATTTAGTTATTTATGTTTGTTAACCAGGAACACAGATTGATCCAAACTGATTGCATTTCTGCCACAGCTCAGGAGTTTTGAAAAAATATGAAGAAATGTTTACCTGCTGATTTCTGGGACATTGCCTTTTTACACTTCTCAGCCAGGATTTGTTCACTGGCATGGGAGTGTGGCTTTAGTTTTAAATGTAGAAACCTGAAACTATCCAATGTTTTTCCAACATTATGGCATGGTGATTATTATTAACTATCTCAAACCTGGAATCTTTTGCCTGATTATTTGATGATTGTCTTTTTACATCTGGATGAATGAGGCCTGAATTTTATAGCTCTTGGTACAGAGTTGAACACTTTTAGGAGCTCTTGAAATACACTTATTCATCTATTTATCAGTTTCAATTTATGATATTTATTCTTTCCTGTTATTGTTAATCTTGGTATAACCAGCTTTATGTGTCAGCAAATCCTATAAGCAATTGGTCTCCCCATGACAAAAAAAGAGTGCCTCTCCACCCAGCTGATGCATTCCATTATTGATATTTATGCTTAAAGCACATGAAAACAAACGTTGTGCAACTAGATCTGTAGTTAGTAATCCTGAAAGATAATGCATGAACCAATAATGCATGATATGTCGATGCATGAGACAACCATGTGTGAGATAGCAATGCATGAGACAACCAAGCATGAGATAGCAATGTATGGGACAACCAAGTATGAGGTAGCAATGCACGAGACAACAATGCACAAGGTGACAATGCATGAGATGACAATCGGTGAGATAACAATGCATGAAACAACAGTGTCTGATGCAGCAATGCATGTAGTGAGATAAAGAACTTCAAGGGATAACACTGCTGATGTTGTCATAAGATTCAGATGCACAGAAGGATGTAAATAGGCACATTGGTAGAGTCTGTCAATGACTTAAGATTGCCTATTGACTTGGGAGCTGATGGGCCAGTCAGGGAGAGACAAGACTGGGCAACTATTTTCCTTACTTGGGGATTTTGCCACAGCTATATACCCTATACTGGTGCCTGGAAGATGATGCCACAGTCTTCTTTACACTGACTAATATTACTGGGGGTCTGGAAGAGTTGCACTCACAGAAGCATTGAGTGATGCAACATCAGGCATCACTTCATACCCCATCACCTGCTTAGGAATAGGCTATTTATATGTTTGTTAACTGGGTTAATGGACTGATCAGCTGACCAGTTTCTGCCAAGACCCAGTTCATTCCTTTCCAATGTGTTTCCCCTAAAAAAGAAAAAAATCAAAAGGAAAAGTCTTACAACTTTGAAAAGTGAATCTGTCGGGGAAGACACTAATGGTCAGTGATGGAGATGGGGAAGAAAAAAAAAATCAGATATACCCCAAACTTACTGAAAATATAAATTTACACTACATGTATCATAATGCAAACTTAGTGGTTAGAAATGGTGGTTATTCAATGTGCAATGAGGTTAGTTGAGGTGCGTAGTCATCGCAGTCAATCAGGGTGAGGCTCTTTATGATTTTGTGAATTCTGCTATATGCACCTAGATTCTGTTAGCCTAGCTTGAGGTCATTCTTTTCATTAATACTGCTATGGGCTTCTGAGTCTTTTATCCATGAAATGGTTACGTGGCTCCTTTAGTCCCGTAGTGGGCATCCTAATGACATTTATTCTGTTAGGAAGCTCTGACTATATAAATCTGTCTGAAGTCAAGTGAATACTTCACCTGTGTGAGGAGTCTTTTACTTATTAAATCTACAGAATGGTCCCTCAGTTTTTAATCCTTTTGGATACCTCTGAGTATATTAATCTTAACTGACTCCCATCCACACAACTCATTAACTCACCTTCCACACAACTCATTCACTCCTTTCTGGAGTACTTCATCAAAGATGATTGTGCAGGAGCATCCTGCATGTCTAAGTATAGATGAGCAAATGAGCCTTTTAATCTTATTGTGGACATGGCAGCTCCGTTATTTCTGGTGGCACCCTCTTACTCTGTTAAGCCCTCTGGAGGCCCTTTTACATTTAATTATGCTGATAGGTGGCTCTACAACTCTAAAGTCAACCCTGCTACTTGAGAGCTGATATTAGAAACCATACAATTTCAATATTGATTGTTTTTTTCTCTTTACTTTGTATGTTTAAGTGTGTATAGTGCTCAAGAAGAGTAAAGTGGTAAACTTGAACTTGAAACAGTGTTAAGCATCTAGTCCTAGAGTTCTTACAAAATTTCTCATTTACATATTGACAGAGTTTTAAATCATTGAAGTCAAATGAACTTTCAAGAAATAATGAATTTAAAGACCTATTTCTTTGTTTTTATGCAGAAGAAAGGATTTGGCCAATGTCTTATAGAACTTTCTGGATGATGCACCAGTCAGTATTATTGCCATGTAGCCCTAATTTTCCAGTTTGATTCCCAACAGGAGTGTCTCCTATGGAGAGTATGTATGCATGTCCTCCCTGTGTCCATGTGGGATTTTGCTAGATGCTCTGGTTTCCTTAAATATCACAAAGACAAACCATTATTCAAATTGCCTATAGATATGTAAGTGACTGACAGTGTGCATTTCTAGGCTCTACTACCCCCATGGCCCTGAAATGGATAAAGTAGATATCAGAAATTGAAACCTTTTTCTATACTGCTCTAAACACATTAATACCTGTCTAAGATGTGATGCACTGAAACACTACCAAGCTTTTAGAATCTTAGTTTATTTATTTTGTTTGTATTTAAGTTGTTAATGTGGGTAGGAAATCCCAAGTGAAACTTTTTCAGCCATGACCTATGCACAAGATACTTCAAAATATGTATAGGTAATTAAACATTGAATACTAACATTTCACAGATGTGACATTAAGTTACAGCTTGTTATTTCACATGGTATTATGTTGCAATATTATATTCTTATTTATTTACCATTTAGAGGAATTGATCCTTTTCAGGCCTCTTTCACTATGAACCATGTTACATGAGTCACAGTAAATTCAGTATAGATGTACAGGGTAGACAGTCAACTGTCATGTGTTTGGAAGGGGAGAAGAAATACAGAGGGTACTTAGAAATACCTAGTGAGAATATGCAGATGACTCCACTGGGACTATGATTAGGAATCAGCACTGTCCCTAAGAATTTTAAGACAGAAGCCAACAAGCTGAAGGGGGTCTCTGTTCCTCAGTCTTCTGACAATAATAAAGTCCACAGTGATATTTTGTCAATGAAATCAAATGAAAATGCATGACTAGCCAAAAAAAGCCCAAGAGTTGTCCAGAAGAATCCAGAGTACCTTGGATTTGAACCAGAGGCTGAAATTGGGGGTCAAGATGATCAAGAAAGGAGAAGACCAGCTAAATGTGAAATTAGTAAACAAATGGGAGCACTGTAATATACCAGTCTCGTTAAATATAATTTAAATATATGAACTATGGTTCTACAAAAATCGACTGAAAAAAAGATCAAAAGTTTATAGCCTGTGTTAAATGGGTGGGAAGACTGTAAAATATAAACCACAGCTTAATATTTAGAAGGCTGTTGAAGGGTATGGAAAAGTAACTGAACTTAAAACAGTCTTGTTCTTATTAATAGTTGTATAAAATATTCATATTGTAAACTGCATGTTATATTCTAAAGGAATTCCAGATAATATGTAGTCAGACACATTTATGCCTTTTAAAGATATGATTTTTTTATTAGTGACTGTTGTACATGTTAGTGGTCTTAAAGTAAGAAAGCACATTTCCTTAATTATACTGCATTCAGGCTTTACACTTTAACAGGAGAAGAAAGGCTGAAACGAAGTAAGTTAAAGTTCTTGGTTTGATGTGGGGATATAAAAGTATACTGCTCATATTATATATAAAATTAAATGATAATAATGCCCCTTTGTTATAAAGGTGGATGTCTAGACTAATGTCCTTTGTTTAAGCTATAGAAAACTATTTTTAAGAAATTAGATTGAAAAACAAGAGAAAATTATGCAAATCATGAAAACATAACACAATGGAGTAATTTCTTGCATTTGCAGTTATTAGCTATTCATTTTTGCAAGCAATTAATCATGACCAGTGTGTTTGAATGAAATCAACAAGGGTTTTTTTCTTGTTCTCGATGTTATTATCTGTTTTTTTCCCATTAACAAGTACTTTTAGTTAAAGAAATGTTGACTTCAGAGGTAAGCAGTTAATCATAAAAGGATTGAACAGTATATTTTAGTGAAATTTAGAAGATTTGCTATAATTAACATTTAAAGGAAAATTACCAAGCAGTTCATTGAAAAATAAATTAAATATAAAACTCTGGAAAATGAAAAGTTATACAAGTAGTTAGCATTAAGCAGCCTCAACACCTTAATGCATTAAATATAAGTTTACTGAAAGCATGCAAGTTGTTTTTTCATATCTGGGAGGTGAATAGAGATGATATAAGAACAAAAAGCAGTCTGTGTAAATGGGAACACAGACATGTGCTTTACCATGGTTAACCCAAACTTTGGAATAGGTGATTCCTTTGGGTTTAGGCATCGATTTGGGAAAACTGTTTTTACCTGGAGGTGTAAACTTCACTTTTGGAAAGTGTATACAGTTTTGTGCATTTGCTGTGAGTTAAAAGGGGGTGAGAGCTTTGAAAATATATTTAGCTTTATGTTTCTTGAGTTTTCTTAGTGAACCAAAAAGTCTGGAAAATATGACATGGGTTCAAATAGAGATGAACAGAAGCAACTACTTACAAAACCAGCCTTGTAAACTGCAAGTTAGGAAGATATATTTAACAGAACTGGCATGTATAATATGTAGGAGTAATAGAGTACCCCTTATCATAATGGCTACTTTGTCAGTAATAACATGGAAGGTAAACACACTTACAGGTACATACAAAAGGTAAAGTACATTGAAATAAATTTAAAATGTAGGATATAAATAATATGTCAAAAGATACATTTGAATAGAAATGAGCATGTGAACTTGATAAGGAAAAAATCAGGATGGACATTCAGCAGACTGAGGCAAAGGATAAAATGAGTAATAATAATAAAATTAATTGTGAGAAAGGCTGTTACAGTGATAAAAGACAGAAATTAGACAATGATAATATATACGTTTTGATAAGAGAAACAGGTACGGTGGGAGGATTATGCTGGCATGCATTTATATTCCACATAATACTATTATGGAGCTTGGAGAATTTTGGGGAGAAATAATAAGCTTTCAGCAAGGAATATTATTCATGGATGGGGACTAGAACCTGATTTACAATAGTGAGGAGATATCAGCAGGGCCTAAAAGGGAAAATATAATAAAAGAGGTAGATTTCTGAAGAACTATTGAGAATTTTTGATGTGAAAGATGTAAATTTCATTGTAGGAAAACAGACATAATTTACATGTTATTCCCCAGAATACAATAACTGGACTATACTGGAAAGAAATGATATTCCACAGGAGCATGAGTATTTAATTGAAAGTTTTGGGAATCATCCAATAACTACATCAGACATAACAGCAATAACAACTAAGATAAAGTTGCAGAGTTAGGAAGTAAAATGGGATACTGACTCTGTTCTATGTATCTGTTAGAAATAGAGGAAATGAAAGGAGAACCACACCCACATACTCAAAAAACATGTTTATTTCATCATGGTTTGGTGTTTTTTTACATTTTAACACCACTCTGGGATCATTTACAGGTTTTTAAATATTTGTATATGTAATTTCTGAGTCTGACTACATGGAGTGTGGCATCTTGAAATAATTCTGATTGTTTAGTCTGCCTTTAGGTATCCCACAATGAAGGGCTTGTCTGTAAAAAATTATATCACATAGGCCTCTTTCTTCCTAAAGTTCCTGTCACTGCATTGATTTTACATGTATATACTGCTGTCTTTCAGTCAATTTTAAGTAACTTTTCTTGCCGTTCAGTGACTACTTAAAACACAAACAGGGCAAATGCCACAGAACAGACTTTCAAAGTGCTTTTTACTGTTGCTTCTTTTTTGAATGGCTAAATTGCGGTCTTTTGTGAAGCCTAAATTGCACTACTTTGAATCAACTCCCATCCCCCTTCAAACCTAATTTCCCTAGCTGTCAATGTGCTAAGGGTAATTTGAGCTGTTACCTGCTGTGATTGACAGTTCACAGCAGGAAAATTGACTCATGTACTGTTTCCTTGTTCTAGCCTTTACTTTCTGAATGGGTAGGGGAAGTACCAGGGAGTTGTGACATCACAGCATGGGTGGGTTTTTAGTGCAGTTGTAGTGATGTCAGTTTGGGGAGGGAATTGGCCAGAAAACTACATGTATTCATTGGTCTTGATGACATCAATGAATGGAGACTGCAGAAAGCTTTTCCAGGGTGGGATAAAGTTTTTTTGAAAGTGAAACCACTACGGTACAGTAAGGTATTGTTCTAGTGAAGGGAAACAGTTGATTTAAAATATTTTAAATGCTGTATTGTTGTTTATTCATAGCAGGGACTGTGAATAGAGAGAAAAAGGACAGTGAGGTTGAGTATTTAATAACGGAATCATGTTGTTATCCTTTAAGGAATTGGTAGTGGATATGATCTGAGAGTTATAGGGAATATAGAAATCATTTTATTTGGGTTAGCTAGTGAGTGGAATAAAATTAAAACAAAGTGTAAAAACATACTATACATAAAAAAGAAAGACACATGGGAAAGACATAATAAGAATTATTTAGAAGGGTTGACAAAGGTTAAAGTATTACAGAAAAACATTCTTAGAACAAGAAAAGGAGCAACTACAACATGCTAAGGGAAATAAGGGAGTACTTGTATAATATGCATGAGTTTAAAGGTTGCTATTAAGCAATTTTTTGATAACTCTAGAATGCAAAAAGTTTTAGCACAATGACTTCGGCAACAGAAAGTAGAAAGAGTTGTAAACAAGCATACAGAGCCTGTGACAAGAAAAATAACTAGACATCCTACAGAGGTATTACAGATATTTTGGAAATGCTAAGACAATCAGTATGATGCAGAGGAATGGGGAAACAATAAGCTACTAATTGAGATACTTAAGCCAAGTTTAAAGGCTCAACAATTAACACCTGAGATAGGAAGAAGAAAAAAACAGTCATGTATAATTAATCAACAAGAAGGTTTCAAGGAGCAGATTGTATTCCTATGTACATTTAGAAGTTAGAAGGGAAAAAAGTAATAAAGATCTGGAAAATGTCAACAATATTTTAAAAAAGGGAAGTACTAGCATCTTGGAAGAAAGTTGTGTTAGTTATATTATACAAATAGGGTAAACACACTTCAGATCCAGCATCATATATACCCATTTCATTTTTAAACTATGATTACAAAGTGTTAATATACATCCACCATATCTCTCTCAGATTGCATACAATCTGATTCATAGCAGTGTGACCTGAGACAATGATATACATTGCTTATGGTGACAATGTGAGGTATTGCCAGCTATGTCAGGAGAAGTAGGGCAGTGAATGTTTAACATAAGCCAGCATAGCTATCTGGAGTTTTGTAAAGAATTATATACCATTTGTATATCAAGCTGATTTGTACAAATGCTTGTATTGAAAATGTATTTGTAAAGTCGCATGTGCTAAAAATGTGCCAACAGTGTGTCCTGCTGGACAGAAAATAAATATACATGTATGTCAGACTATACTATTGTAACTGATTAAATGTATATATTGTAACAGAGGATAATGGAAGAAAAGAGGTTAACCTCAGCTCCAGCTAACTTTTAGAAAAATACCCTGAAAATAAATAAGTTAATTTAGGCCATAAAGATTGGATCTTGCAGTTCTCATTGCTGCCAGAGACAAGGTGTCTGTAAAAACAAGGACCAGGAATCCTGATGTACTGTCCTTAGCAGCAAACTAATTGCTACCCTGGAAGGGTAGAAGTGTTGAAATGGTTTTATGGATTCCAGATGCTATAACATATCTTAGCAAAGCTCAATCTGTATGTATGGCAACATATATATGTGAGATTATGGTTCAGTTTCTAGTAAAGGGGGGGTAACTTGGGCACCAGAAGTCAGATGACCAGATGTATGTGATGTCATTCTGTAATCCAGCACTGAAATTATATTTTAATACTAGATGAAACAGAAGTCTCAGAGCAGTCTGTTTTTGAAACCTGACAAGAAGGACACTGCGGTAGCATTGTCGCCTCACAGTAAGATGCTGTCCGGTTCGATTCTCAGCAAGAGCGTCTTCTGCGTGGAGACATGCGTGAATGGGTGTACCTTCGTTGAAGGTTGTGCATCAGGCCTGGCAAGCCGGTACGTAAAAATCAACTGTCAATCATTAGTGGACCGGAGTTCCGGTGTGGCGACCCCTAACCGGGAAAAGCCGAAAGACACAAACAAACAAAACAAGAAGGACCCCTCACCTACATCATTTTGCCTTGCTTTAGTAAGTAGCCAGGGAATAGTAATTCTTTAGATCAGTCAGGAAAATATAGTGAGATTAGTTAAGTACTGTTTTTCAGTATCTCTGTGAATCTATTTACCTGTGTTATTTTAATATTTCCTGTGATTGAAATGCTGGTGTTTATTGTAAATAGATATTTAGTATTTTCATGTTCATTTATTATTTATTATTAAACATATTTAAACTTTTCATTGTGGCTGGTTCTTTACAGAATATTTTAACCTTTGAAAGTACTTATATTTCTTTGCTGACACTGTGGCAACTCCAGAAAGCCTTACTGCATTGGTCAAACACTACTATTTGTATTAGTATTTTACTCAGTATAATTGGGTACCCTTGTAAGAGCCTTAGACTAGCTAGCTTGGGAATGTCTGGTAGCAGCAACTGCCTTATAGATGGGGCAAAGGGTAGGAGACTGAGTAAATTTCTGCCACCCTTTCCCAGGTGTGTGTGTGTGTGTGTGTGTGTGTGTGTGTGTGTGTGTGTGTGTGTGTGTGTGTGTGTGTGCGTGTGCAAATAAAATCTCAAAGAGTGTGTGTGTCACCTTCTTGGAACAGGGACACAAAGCACTGGTTTCACAGACAAAGTGGTGGAGGACTCTGTCGAGGACTCACCTTTTTAGCTGTGCCAGTGGAGAGTCTTTCTGGGGGCCTGGAGAGAAAGAGAGAGAAATCCAGACCCTGGACTGAGTGTGTTCCCTGGGTGTTCTAAGGGAAATTGTGCTTCGTGCAGAGAGCTGCATCTGTAAATATTGTGTGTCTATTTTTGTTCCAAGTGAATGTCACTCACTGGTGTCAGTGGTGAGGATTCAGGCTCCTTGATTATTGGCCCAGAGGGGGGACATCACACTTACGTGTAGTAAATGCAAGTTTGATACAGTAATGGTCGTAATGTTTATTTGAGAAGATAAAGATAAGGGATGGAAGAAAGAAAGAATATTTTCAAGACGTCAGAGGGAAAGATAGCATGGGGAAGCTGTGAGTAGGAAAGAATGTATACAGTTGGCTGCTAGGGCAGAGAAGTAAACAAAGAAGACAAAGACTAACAGGGAAGGTGCTAACACATATGGGGGAGGAACAAAAAGAAGAGAAACAGACACGTGGAAAACAGTTGCTGATAGGGACAACTGGACTACAAACTAGGGACAGAATTAACATGCAAAAAAATGGAACAACATGATGGAGGATAAAATGGGATGATGACCGACTGCCAAAATGCACAATGCTACAATCCAAGCTGAGGTTAGTCTTCTCCTTCACTGCTGGACCCAGCCTCTGTTTGCCTACTAGTCAGAATCAGGCAGCTATGTGAATCTGCCAGTCACACAAGGGCACACTCCAGACTACCAATGTGGGTGCCCAGCAGCAGTCTGCCAAAGCTGTCACAAGGCTTTCCAAATCCTGTTTGGTGACATACTGGTACCCCTTAATGATGCCTCTAATGGAGAATCTACACCTCCCACTGGAGACAGAGGTATTTTTTGCAGGGAGCCAAGTTCCCCTGCATCATCCATGTGGATGGATACCCCCACACACCACTTGAACTTATACATACCTACACTGAGGATGCACAACAGTAGTAAAAATGGAAAACACTGTCACTGAAAGTTGTTTCTGCACTTTTCCTTCAAGCTACTGGCAGTCAGAGAAATGGATATCAGTAGGTTGACTGGTTCCCTGCTGCTTCACCACATCTACTGCTATTTCTCACACTGAATTAAATAGAAATGTAAATGGAGAGAAACAGAAACAAGGTTCTAAAAAACATAGGGAGACAAAGCTAGAGATAGAAAAACAAAAGCAAAAGCAGTTGTTCGTTGAATGTGCTACATTAGGTGGCATTACAGGCCCTGGTGGAGTAAGATGCTTTTAATTATGTAATGGCAAACCAAAAACAATATAGAAGCCTGACACAAATGGTATGTCTGAGGGAGTCTCTCCTCTGTGGACCATACCTCTCAACTGTCCAGATTTTTGCAGAATGCCCAAATTTTTGCCTCATATTTTTGGTCTAGTCCTCATAAAATTTGTGGTTTTCTGGAAAATCACTAGGATGGTCTGAGGATTGAAGTCAGTAAATAATGATATACATTTTGAGTTTCAGACTTCAAATCCTTCAGAAAATGTATGGCAACACAAACCATTTTACTCTAGCAACTTTCTAAGTTTATAAGAAAATAATAAGAATATATAAGAATATAAAAATCTGCCCCTATTTTTGGGCCTTTGTCCCCCCATTTTGTCAGGCTTTGTCCAGATTTCTTGCACTAAGAGGTTGAGAGGTATGCTGTGGACTAGGCATCCCTGCAGAGATTGTCTAGGAAAATGCCACCCACCCTGGGATGAGCACACTCATCCCTCCTTGCCAGTGCCTCAGATGCTGAGACGCTAGTCAAACTCCAGAGCTTTATCCCTTGTCACCATTAAGCTTGCTCTTACCTGTTAATTTTTGTTTAGGCCATCATTAAGTCAAAAGGTTGTAAAAAGCTTTAAGATGCAGTTCCGACCATCTAGAATCCTATGAATCCTAGAATTCTATAATCCTATGACTTGTGGGGGCCTTGTAGCCCCAAGACACCCAACTAAATTCAGTTGAATCATCTGCACTTATTACAGTAGTCTTGACCAGTTAGGATTTGTTAAAAGCATGGGGAGAGCTAAAAGGTAAGACAAAATGTGAAAAAGGAATAAAGAAGTAACCTGTCTAGATGGTACGGGACCAGGATGAGGGGATAATGTAACAGTGGAACTGGGGAGGTGCAGGGGGGACTAACATGCCTCAGAGGGGTCCATGAATTCCTTTGCTCAGGATTCCATTTCACCTAAGACTGGCCTTGTTGACTGCAAGTCAGACATCTGACATGTATTAATTGTAGTTAATAAAATGGAAATAATGAGTAGGTACATACTGAGGCAGTCTGTGGATGAAAGTGAATGACCGCATCTGTTGTTTGATTACAGGTAATAGTCATTGACATGGTGTAATAGAGCCCAACCTCACTCCAGTTAGCCCACCCATTCAGTTGCTTCCTCCAGCACTACCCCTTGCTTTGAAGTCACCAGCTGCCACTGTAGATTACTAATCATTGATGGGTACATTATGACTATTTGAAAGTACAAACTGCTAAGTAACAGGGAATTCTTTATTGCCATTTTACAAATATAGCTGACCATTCCTCATCCATCTCAAGCATATGGCATAGTGCAGGTCATAGGTTAGCTATAAAACTTGCAGAATGCAGAAGCGAATAAGTTCATATTAACAAAAAGTAACTGAGCATCTTGGAGAGAAATGACTTCACTGCATAAAACCTACCTATCTTTGTATGATTTTGGATACAGCCTAATGCATTGATTTTTTGGCTGGTTTTAGATGCAGCTTATTGTATCAAGTATCAGTGATGACATCAAGCAACTTTTGCTGAGATTGTTTCTTCGATTATCTAAAAACTTTAAGATAAACCAGACTTTTGATAGGACAAAGATGAGGTACTGGAATTATCTTTAGATACTATAGTGTTGTAAGGCCTTGCTTGAGAAAAGCATGGATTTGGTCTAAGTAGGGTTAAGATAAAGTCCCATAGTTTACGCACTAACTGCAGATAATCACTGGTGGATTTCTGTTAGTCACTGACCATGGTGACTGCAGTATGTACAGAAAGGATTGCAGAGTCATTGACACATCACACCATTTGGTTATTTACAATGACAGACAATGTAATTCACAAGCTTAGTAAAAACGAACACCCCTAGTAACAAGATCTGGGGGACTCCATCAGTAACAGGCATGAGTTACAACATGACATCATTCCATCTGATTAATTGGAGTCTTTCTTTCAAACATCCCCTGAATCATTTAGTAGTGCCAATAGTAAGATAAAAGCTACTTTAGGATCATTAGAAGTGTTGGATGATCAGCTGTACCGAATGCTTTGGACAGGTCCCACAACTCATAGCTAATAAATCAGTCATGATCCAGATGTTCAAGAATGTGCTCTTCAGCATTTGTTAGAGCAGCACAGGTGCTGTGGCTGGTCTGAATAAGGTTGTTATTTGCTTAGATGTTGAGTTAGTTGTTATAAATGCATCTTTCTAGAACATTTAGTAAAGGACGTCAGAAACCTGTGGGGTGGTAATTGTTCAATACAGCTGGGTTTCCTTACATAACATTTGCCTGATAATATGATGAAATCTATATCTCATAGGATAAGCTATTACCAGCAGTCCAAAAATAGTTTGTAAAAAAATCAGATATAGTTGTCCAAGAAAAAGACAAAAGTAGCACTCATTTTTGAAATTGTTGCATACACCTGACAATTTTAGCGTATATGTATCAAGAGACACAAAGTTTTAAAATATCAGGATTTGCAAGAAGAAATGAGAGCAATGTGGAATAAAGATACCCAGACAGCTCCAATAGTAGTTGGAGCAACAAGATTAATGAAAAAAGAATTTACATTCATAGTTAAATATGATACCAATACATGTAATCCAGTATGAACTGCAAAAGGAGGCAAATCTGCACAGATTGTGGGTCCTGAGAAAAGCACTGTTGGCTAACATCAAACACTGAAGCAATATTAACTTCATGAACTTTAATTATGCTCTAACTTAAGAATGTGGCCCATTTCCATAATGGTTTCAGAAACTCAGTACACTTATAGAAATTAAACCAGGAGAAAATAAGATTATTTCTTCTGCCCTTTTGTGTGCTTCAGTACTCTAATGCCCCATCCACTGCTAACTTCCCCTTACCCTTTTTCCATCTAAAACGTATTTTCCTAAATGCCTATGTAGCTCCCAACTCTTATCACCCAACACCATGAGTATCAGTAGTCTATTCCATAGCTCTACAGCACTTTCTGTGAAAAAAAAGTATTTTTGGGAATCTAGGGAGTACTTAGTCACTACAACCTGATGCATATGCCTCTCCTTTCCCCTTTGTCCTTCTTGTTCAGGATGACCCCCTTGCATCTTCCTATCATGATCTTATACTCAAGTATCATGTCTCACTGTCTTTTGCAATCTCAAGTGATAAAAAGCTCTAGTTCCTATAGCCTCTAGTTTTATTTCTTCCTCTTCATCCCTAGGATTTTTCCGATAGGTTTCTTTGAGATTCCTTTCAACAGGCTGCTTTCCTTTTCCTTATATGACCTTCAGAAGTGGGCTAATACTCAAGATATGATTTTTACCGAGGCTGTGTATAGTGCAAGCATTACTTCTTTGCTTCTAGAATTATCCCCCTTGAAAATACGCCCCAGTATTCTCTTTGCTGCTGCCACTGTCCAGTCACTCTGCTCCCAATGTTCTAGTCCTGGCGTGATCAACACCCTCAGTACTTTTCATGCTCTCTAGTCTTCAGTTCTACTCTTCCAAGCTGGTACTTCATACAAAGGTTGTTGGGGTATCAGTGTAGTAATCTGATTTGTTTGTTTTAAACCTCCTTCATTAGACTTTTTCCCAATATTCTACTTCTGTACATATCTTTGTGTCATGAGTAAAGAAGTTATCCTGTTCTCTTTTCTGTTAAGTATGATATGCCTAAGACTGATATATTAAAGGGTACTGAACACAGGGCAAACCACTTTGGTACTTCAGTCACCTTCCTAATTCCTGACACTGTTCCACTCATCACAGCACCTTCTTCATCAAGGGGTAAAATAAATGCATTTTTTTCCACTCATCAGTATCAAGAAATTCCCTGCTAGATTTGTTAATTAATGTTGAAATTTGTTAAGCTATAGCATTTGCCTTTGATTAGCTACCCGAGTGTTTTCTACTGTATCAAAAATACTCCAAAGGGAATAACAGTATTATTGTTACTCAGGATAGAAGATGGATAAGAAGCAGAGGTTTATATAGGATTACATATTTTTCTGTGCTATACCAAAATGACTTTGGAATGTTAGAAAGGATGCATTGCTGTTGAAAACAGCATTCCTTTTTCCTAATGAGAATTTGTCCTTTTACTCATTTCAGAGCCTTATGAAGTTTGCTGTAACCAGCTTTTTTAGTTTAGAATGTCTTGAGACCAACCTGAGACATCATGATCTCGATGTGGACTATGATTTAGGACAGGATTTGAGGTCTAATATGTCTTTTTTTCAGGGAGACGTCCATTTTAAGATATTCAAAAATATTGAAATACCAAAGTGAAATAAGGAACAGCATCCTTTGGGAAAACAGCTATCCCTGGAAAATACCACATTGATAATACACGCCTAAGAGTAGACTCAGTGGTCAGAGATTTAGGAACACATAAACAGTTACCTGGCCTTTGACCATAATGCGTCTATGGTAGTAAAGAAATCATTCTATTTTGCACAACTCATTAGCAAGGGTATGGCATCTAGGTCCAAGGTTGTCATTGTTCTACTATGCTTAGCCCATATCAGACCAATCACTGAGTCCAATGCCCCCTTGGTATGTGGCTGACCAGGCATATGCAACAAGTGGAGCACCCACAGAGGTTCTTCCCAAAAAGAATACAGGGAGTAAATAACATGTCACAACAGGACAGCCATTTAAGATTCTTACACAGTGTTCCATACAGACACACAAGGAGCAGATTGTGCATGGGGTTTAAAACATTACATTGTCCTGTTTAAAGAGATTCTTTAGGGCTTGAAACATGAGATGGTTGGAACCCACAGGAACAATAAGTTACCTCATATGTATTATAAAAAATAATAAGAGGTATGGATCTCTGATCCTAGGCATTGCTAGCTAATTAAATAAACTTACATTATATATTAAGTAATCAAAATCCCTATGAGTATTTAAAAGTTAGCTAGACTCATTGGTGGGTACTAACACCTTTAGAACAAAGTTATTGGCATCTGTTCACCCATAGACATGAATACAGGCATTATTATGACTATGATATATGAAACAACTTAAAATATGCAAAAAAGGACATTACATTTGATAAAATTTAGAACTAAACTCAGTATAAAACAAATCCAGCCTAGTGTTCAGATATATCTGAGTAACATTTTAACATATAGTCTATCATTCTGTGTTACTGCTTTTATCTGCTTTCAGCTGCCTTACCACTCTTTTTGTTGCATTATGCTTGGAAATATATTGTGATTTAACCAGTGTTATCATGCTTCCTGAAGCTAACAATCCTAGCAAGCCTTGTCTTCTATTACAATAATTAATTTCACAGGACTGGTGATAGCATATTGGCAGAATGAAGATTTGGTATTTCTTGTTGTTGTTGTCTTTTGGCTTTTCCCGGTTAGGGGTCGCCACAGCGGAACTCCGGTCTGCTAATGATTGGCAGTTGATTTTCACAGTGCAGAGTTGCCAGCTCGACACCCAACCTTCAATGAAGGCACACCCATTCATGCATGCCTTTCGGAACGCCACTCGACTCACGGGGAGGACATGCAGACTCCACACAGAAGGCACTCCTCGCACACTAGCTGAGAATCGAACAGGAGAACCTCTTGCTGTGAGGCAGCAACGCTACTCATGCACCACTGCGTATTCGAAGATTTGGTATTTCTAAAAGTTAATATTTCAGCATTGTCGCATGACATTTGTATCCTCTTAGGCACAATTAGTTTCAAGGACCTACAACTTTAAATAACAGTGTTTACCAAATGAACATTAATGTCATAACTGTGCACTATGTAGCTATTTGCCCTTTTTTAGAATATTTAAAACAAATGCATTCACATGACACTTTTTCTTGAGTATTATATATGTGCATATATATATGTGTGTGTCTGTATGTGTGTGTGTGCGTGTGTGTGTGTGTGTGTGTGTGTGTGTGTGTGTGTGTGTGTGTGTGTGTGTGTGTATATATATATATATATATATATATATATATATATATATATATGGTTCTACTGTAAAACACTGAAATTTCATAACATTGAAATTCAAAACACTGAGACTATAACATCAAAAACATAAAACACTGAAAACCCAAAACAATGAAACCTCAGAACACTGACACTTTGCTTCATAAGATTGAAAACTGCAATGCACATGTAAATAACATCCCCTCCAGCTATAACAACACCAAACTAACAAACACATTTTTTACTATATTTATGCAGGGGGGGCAAGCCCCCCTACACCCCCCATGTGGAGGGGCTCTGCCCCCCACCCCCACCCTCATAAATTAAATATACCAACTCCAAGATCGCACTACAGTGGAAAAAAGTTAATTAGTTAACCCCACTGTAACATGATCACCATACAGAATGTAAACATATGGATCTGCTGCTTTCATGGAAGTTAAGTTAGTGTTCTGAGAAGTGCTGGGGGAAGTGAGTAGGGGAAAAAGTGATTATTTTGCCAATCTGTATATGTTTTTAGGCCATACAGGTAAGTGATTTAGACATTATGTTTACATTTTGTATAGTGATCCCGATACAGTGAGCTTAGGAAATTAACTTTTTCTACTGTAGTGTGATCTTGGTATATTTAATTTACAGGGGGGAGGGTTGGGGGATGCATGGGGGGCTTGCCCCCCTGCATAAATGTAGTAAAAAGTGTGTTTGTTAGTTTGGTGTTGTTATAGCTGGAAGGGATGTTATTTACATGTGCGTTATAGTTTTCAGTGTTATGATGCACACATTCAGTGTTTTGGGATTTCAATGTTATGGTCTCAGTGTTTTGAATTTCAGTTTTATGAAATTTTAATGTTTTAAAGTAGATCTATATATATATATATATATATATATATATATATATATATATATAGATATATAGATATATATATATATATGTGTGTGTGTGTGTGTGTGTGTGTGTGTGTGCGTGAGAGAGGGCTTATTACTAGTACTTTATGCATGCAGGTCTGCTTTACAATCATCACCTTCATTTATTAACAAACATTTCACCAAAAAAGAAAAAAAAATAGCTGTTCAGAATCAAGAGTATGTTACTGGACATCAGTAGCCTTAACCTGTAAAACCCTGTGGAACGTAATTATCAGTCTTTCTCTGTACTTCAGTGTCTTTGTACATATTTTACTTTTTTTTGTATTAATGTTTATCTATTATTAATCACATACATGTTCTATTATGCTTCTATTGATATTTGTTGTTTATTACTTTTTTGTTGTTACAATATCTGTTTTATTATACTTGTATTGGTATTTGCTGTTTGCTGTTTTTTGTTGGTACCATGTGATTGTAACCCGGTGTGAGCTTACAGTCGGTCATTCTGTGATTAGTGGTCTACCCTGGTAAAATGTAAATAAATAAAATCATGCCAAATAGTTCATTCCACAGTTAAATTAAGGTTTCTTTTCAGGTTCCTACTCTGAAGGCTTTTCAGAGTTCAAATCAAAACCAGTATTTTTTACATTCACATGCAATATTTCCTTAGACACTTTCTTTCTGAGTAGTTGTCAGAATAAATTAGCATTACTTACACAGAATTTAGCACAGTAAAGCATCTCTTGTTTTCAGTTCTACTGACAGGGATAAACCAAAATATCTTCTACTTCCACACAATCAGAAATAAATCCAGTCAGCTGGCTTCTCCTCTAAATGGTCATTTCCCTTTAATCAATGGGCTATCTTCTGCATTGTCTTTCTTCTGGTGTGCATAATTCTTTCTACAGTCCTATAAGGACCTACTTTACATAAGAACAGTAGTCTTTATAGGTCCCTAGGTACAGCTGCCCCTTATTAACTTTAATCTTGTTGTTTGTTTTTGCATTACTATACTTAAATCCTTAAAGGGACAATGCACCCTAGTACAGGTAAAGGGACCAGCCATTATTATGCTACTATACATAGAGCTAGACAGACAGATAGATAGACAGACAAATAATTTATGGGCACAACATTTGTTCGCAGGTTTGTTTTGTTACAAAGTTATTTTGCTAGTAAATTTGGATGAATGGTTTCATTTGTCAAATGGTGAAGCAGTTGATAATGGGATTATGAAATGTAAGGTAACTTGGAGTGTGTATTAATGGTGAAACTTTCATTTTTGGCATTGGGGGTTGACTCTGCATGTGACAGATTGTCTGCAGATTAGGGTTGGAATAAGGGCTAAGGAAGTGGGTGATATAGGGCTGGAGCTAGGGACAGGGGTAGAAGTAGTGGTGGTATAGGGTTGGGGCTAGGGGCAGTGGTAGAGGTAATGTTAGCACACATGAATAAGGTGGGGCAAGGTGTTAAAAGCAGTCAGCCACAGAAAAATGTGGTTGTGGTTATAAAGGTAGAGTTGGACCACCACACCACTGAATACAGTAGCCATAGTGAATATAATTCTGGCTGGTACCTTCAGAAAGACCGATACAAGAGAAGGGGAGATGAGTCTGTTCTGTAGATCCTGGTCATGATAGCTGGAATTCTATGGATAGCTCCAAAAGGGCACTTAAAGAAAAATGAACTAAAATGCAAAAACATGTAAAGTAAAGCCACAAGGCCGATAATAGAAGTGAGAGGCAAAGTCAGTGACCACAGACTAGAATTGTTAAGAGTTTTCTCTGTGAAATGTGGGACAGAAAGGAGAGCTATGTTGTGGGCCTGCAGAACATTTAAGGAAGAATGAGCAAAGCAAAAGAAAGATATGCAAAATGAGAAGTTGTAAACTTCAGAATAAGAGAACTAACGTCAGTCTAGATATCAGAAATACAAGTTTATGAAAGACTGATGAACTGCTGGAACAGATTACCAGACTGTGTGGTAAGGAGCAAGGCAGTGGACTCCATCAGAAGGGTGTAGGACAGGCTCAGGGAAAATAGCAAGTGGGAAACCAAGGAAGGGCACCTGAAGATCAACAGTAACAACTCCGTAAGCTAGAGAGACTGAAGTCAGCTGAATCTATCCGATGGCATTAACAAATCTGTATGTATATGTATAAACATGTATTTACATATGACAACCAGCCTGGAAAGTGAGGGCCAGGCAGTAGCTGCTTCCTGAATCAGAAACATCACTGTGTGTGTGTGTGTGTGTGTGTGTGTGTGTGTGTGTGTGTGTGTGTGATTGCACTTATGTGTATTGTGTGCAAGGTGTGCACACAGAATATGTGCCATTCATCAATGTGTTTTGGAGGTGCAGCTTCATCCCTCTGCACACGTGGATTATTCTGAAAAGCAACTTCTAAGCACAAATCAGTCCACTTTATTTGGCTACCATTATTTAATGAGCAGGAGAAGTTTGTTCTTGAGATAATGGTGCTAATGAGTAATAAAGTTGTCAGATTTGCTGCTATTGTTAATGGCTATTATAGGGCTGATTAAATTTGTACACAAACTGGTTCTGTCACTGCTATTCTCCAGGCACAATCCTGAGGACTAAAGAGCCAGTATCAACTTAGAAAGCCAAACACTGATCCGCTCTAGGAGATGATATAATACCAAGAAAAGTGTCAGTATCTGAAGTCTGTATGAGTAAACCATTTCAACCAGCTCATCTATTCTCTAAGTAAAAACCTTTCAGTTCCCACCATTTAAACTATAAGGGGCATTACACTGTATGGCTTAACTACACAAGAGAGTGGTAGGGTGGAAGGATGACCTCCTTGGGGCTACTTATACCATATGGATCACATTAAAGGCCTTTCATTCCATTGTTGCTCAACAACTATGATTGTACATAGGTCCAAAAAACAACCTATCGTAAGTGGTTTCACTCAGTACACTAGGTGGCAGGGACCACATGCTTTCTAAAAATTACTATGCTGCAAGTGTTAAAACTGAAGGTCAAAGCAGTATCTTTATATCTGGTATAGGTTGTATCCAGCTGTCTTTTAACAACGGCATGATTTGAGGGGCAGAAAACATTGCTACACAGTTTACAATCATCAGCAAACACAGTCATTAGAAAGCTGGTGTAATCAATCCTTTGCATCTGAAAAGAAGTTGAGAAATAGAAGAAGATCAACAACTGAGCTCAATATCGCCTCACCAGTAACTTCAGTGTGTCAGTAGAGTTGGCCTTGCAGTCCTACTAGCTGGGTTCCTGCACCCCCATTACCACTGAATTAACAAGATCACCTCAGGCTTATCAGGGTTGTCTCTTACTATCCAAAGTTGGACCTTGAAACAGGCTACCCTATCCTGTGGTTCTAGATCTTTCTATGGATCTGAAGAGGAAGTGTTGATGGAATTTTGTGACAACATTGGCATGGCCCATGTTTGGATCATAAAAAACATCTGTGCCATATCTTCCAGTGGTGCCTTATTCAGCTGTGGACAGGGTTAAACCCTACTGAGCCCTGTGCATCTACCAGATGTCAGTTTCAAAAAGGACTGAACGTCACCTTCAGTTCATGCACCAACCAGGTATCAGTCTGACACTGGCCTCAACCTCACTCTCAGTCCATGCATTGACCAGGTGTCAGCCTAACACAGGGCTAAGCCTCACCCTCAGTCCATGCATCAACCAACTGTCAGGCTACTCCAGGGCACAGCCTCCGCCTCAATCCATGCATTGACCAGCTACTAGTCTTGACATAGGGCTAGCCTCACCCTCAGTCAGGGTTTGTCTTCTACTGATGCAGAACCATCACCCTACTCAGACCATGTGCAGCATCATAAATAGCATTGCACATGTGCAGGAGCAGAATGCCAGCATCTGAAGCAAGACATCTTACTATAAGTAGTTTGTTTTATCAGCTGCAAGGAACTAATAAAGTAAACTGTTCTGAAAACTACTGTTAATCCAATAAAAAATATGTGTACAGCATAAACAGGAATCATGTTAACTAATCTGAAAAGAATCATCAGATACCAGACTAAAGTTTATCCAACTCAGAAACCAAGCAAAACAAGCCATAAGATGACATAAATGTCAGCTAATGACATCAAACCAAAGCTCTCAGTTCCGGAAGGAAGTCAATCAGCCAACTGGCAGCTTGAGCGCATCATCTCAGAAAATACCTCACCTATGTTTATTCTGACTTTCTCAATGAATTTAGCAATCTACCATCATTATCTACCAGTACCATATCACCAACCTATTCTCTCACACCTCCTCCCTTACATTCAATCCTTTTATTTTGAGTACATCGAAAGTGAAAACTTCAAATTATTGTTTAAACCATCATGGTGGAGTTTCTGTGGTACTGTGTTCTTGGTTGGGCTCATCCTTTGGTAAAAACTTCAAACCACTACTTTAATACATAGAGATGGTCCCTCAGGACCAGAATGCATACATCTATGGTTCATATACTAAGGCAGGGATTTTATATGTGCATCCCTCAAACATATATACAACCTAAGCTTGACCAATACACTTCACTCTCAATCTGGAAAACTGCCATAGTTAACTCATGTCCAAGACAAACCAGCCCTTCCAGACGATCAGATTATCACCTACTGTCCATTCCTCCCACACTAGGAAAAAATCCTAAAAGATCTCATATATACGCACGACTGATAGAAACCATAAGCAACTACAATCTTCCTTCATACAAACACCATGACTTTTGATCAGGGTGCAGCAGAATGACAGCACTTTAGAATCTCATTTTTTTGGCTTCTCCATAGTATTTGATTTAGTGGATCACATGATCATCTTCAGCCACCTAGTTGAAATAAGAGTTTGCCCAGATACTATTCTATGGTTCCAGAACCATCTTTCTAACCAACACATTACTGTCAAAGTCTAGTCCTCTTAACTAATTTCAGAAAAGGTGTCCGACATGTAAACTTCCCCTTTATTTCCCCTACCTTCCTCTGCTACTTTACATAGATGACATATTTCTATTCCAGTAAAATCAGTCAGCAATATGAAAAGAACTTCAAGCTGATTTCCTGCCCTTTATATAATGCATTAAAACAAAACCTACTACTTAAAACATCCAAAATAAAAAATGCTTTTTTCTATACTAAAAAAGCTCCACAAAATATATTGCAGCTGAAATTAGTTGACCATGTGATGAAAGGAGGTACTGCAAGCACAGCTAGCTGGAATTTTGAAAATAATTATATGTCATTTGCAAAAGATTCTTGTGTTACAAATGTACAAGAACTGTATGTCATACAAGATGCTGGTGTTACAAATGCATTAGAACTGTATGTCATGTATATCAAACTGATTTGTACAGACGTTTGTATTGAAAGGGTATTTGTAAACTGCTTGTGTTTGAAATGTATGCACAGTGTGCCTTACTGGAGAGAGCAGAAATTTTAACAGTTTAAATGTATATGTTTTAACAGAGGAAACTGGAGGGTTAACCTCAGCCCACTAAACTTTAGAAAAATATCTGAAATTAAATCACTTTATAGGCTAGGCCATAAAGATGCTATCTTACAGGTTTCAAGGCAGCCAGAGAAACAAATTCTGTACTAGGAAGCTTCCTGTATTGTCTTTGGGGTGAACTAATTACTCTCTGGAAGTGTGGAAATATGCCATTGTTTTATGGCTTCCAGCACCTGCCAAAGATATGAGCAAAAGCCCTTGTGTGTGTATCTTTACAGGTAGGTGCAACGTCCTGCCAGCTTCCAGCAATAAGGGTTTTGCATGGGAATGTGGACATACTACAAAAGGGCCTCACTGAGACAGATACCTGGTGTCAAAGCTATGGCCTGAAGCTCAATGCCATTAAGTGTATTGTCATCCCCTTTGGTAAAAACTCTGTACCCATGAACTACCACATAGCTGGTAGTCTACTTAATGCTGAAAATGTGATAAGAAACCTTGGGACACAGGTGGACAGTAGTGTCTCCTTTGATAATCACATTGCCACACTGGTCAGGAAATCCTTCTACGTGGCTCACCTCATCACAGAAGGTTTCACATCCAGAAAAAAAGAGGTAATTTTTTCCCTCTACTCATCACTCATTAGACCCATTATAGAGTACAACGCCCCTTTTGGTATGTACCTCACAAGACATCTAAAACAACTGGAAAGGCCACAGAAATACCTCACAAAGAGGATTACTGGCCTCAAACAGATGCCCTACGCAGATCGCCTCAAAAAATGCCAGCTTTACTCTGTTGCATATCGCCTACTCAGATCTCTGCCTAACATACAAAGCTATGTCAAACCCAGAGCTGTTGGACATGCTCCACTTAAAGAAATCCCACTCCCTCCGAGCTACACGCTCTAGGGATCTAAACCTTGTCACCACAATAAACAGAACATGCTGGAGGGATAGATTCCTGTCCCGGAGACTTCCCATACTCTGGAACAGACTACCTATCTATGTCAAACAGAGCTCCTCATAAGCACTCTTCAAGAAAAATCTTGATGATTGGATGGGAAATAGGAAATTCACCCCAGGGATCACTTATGTGGCTCTGCTCGACAGGGGCACAGGAAAATAATTTTCTTGGGTGGCAAAAGCCAGGGTACATTTTTGGCTAGGCTTATATAGGCCCTAGGGCCAATAGCCTAGTACCTACCTATGAACCTATGAACCTATGAACTAGAAGTCAGATGACCAAAAATTATGTCATTCTGCAAGCTATGCCAGAAGCAATATTTTAGATATTATTTTGAGGATTTGAGGAGTCTCTTAGTGAGAGACTGAGCATTCTGTATTCTTTCTTGGGCCTGACAACAACAAGAAGGATCGCTTTCCACATCATCTGCCTTGCTCTATTAAGTAAGTTATTAGGGAATAGTATACTTTTCTTAAATTCAGTCAGGAATGTAGTGAACCTTAGCTTAGATATTGTTTTTCTTTATTTGTCTGAACCTGTCTTGCAACATTATTTCAAATATTTCCTGTGGTTTTGAACTCTGATGTCACTGTGAATATATATTTAGTATTGTCTTGTTCTTTTATTATTTATTATTACATATATTTAAACCTTTAATTGTGGCTGATCCTTGTAGATATATTTAAGTTCTGAGAGTACTTGAATATTTATTTGGTGACACTGTCGGCCACTCCTAATAGCTTTGCTCTTGGTCAAACTCCCATTTGTATTAGTATCAATATTACACAGTAAAATTGGGCACCCTTAGTTAAGGGCCTTAAAATAGCTGGTGAAGGGTTCTGGTGACAGTGGTAACTACCTTATAGTCTGGGCAGAAGTGGGCATAGCTAATAAACCTGTGCCAGCCTTTCCTTGGTGTGTGTGTGTGTGTGTGTGTGTGTGTGTGTGTGTGTGTGTGTGTGTGTGTGTGTGTGTGTGTGTGTAAAACAAATCTCTAAGAGATTGTGTGTCAGCTACGTAGGCAGGGACACGAAGCACTGCTTGGACAGAGAGAGTGTTGGAGGACTCAGCTTGGAACCCTGGCTAAGGACTCAAATCTTTAGCTGTGCAAGTGGGGATCTGGAGAAAGAGGGAGAAACCAGCCCCAGACTGACTGTGGTCTGTGTGTGCTCTTAAGGGAAATTGCACTTGATGCAGAGATCTGCATCTAGAAATATTGTGTTTGTACCTGTTATCCTCCCAGTGAGCTTTCCCCACAGGTGCCAGTGGTGAGGATTGAGACTCCTTGATTACTGGTCCAGTGGTAGGTCATCACAACGCTGTCTTAGAAAACACTATAACTTTCAAATACCTGGGTCTATGGCTAGACCAATTTCTCACCTTCACTTTCCGTCTCAAAAAAACAAGGAAAAGGGGTAAGTCACTGCTATTCACAACAATGTAGGGTAGAGTAACTCACCGCTCCTTAGCAACAATCTCTTATCCGACTCACAGCATAGTTTCAGACAGAATCATAGTATCACTACTGAACTCATTAGCTTCACTAACACTTTATACCACCTCAAAAATGACAGTCAACTTGTTGCATCGGTTTTCCTCGATATGTCCAAATCATTCAATACAGTATCCCATAAAATGCTACTCAACAAACTGGCAGCTTACAACCTCAGTGTAACATTCCTTACTTGTTTTCACAACTATCTTTCCAACACTGAAAAGTCCAAGAGATGGGAAAACAAATTGTTCCCCCTTCCCATCTCTATGGGAGTATTCCAAACCTTTATCCTCAGACCCCTGCTCTTTATCATATTTACTAATGAACTTTGTTCCTCCACCCAACTAGCCACTATCATTCAATATGCCGATGATGCCTCTCTTATCTGATTTGCCTCATCGCTTCAAGAACTACAAGCAAAAACACAAGAATCTCTCCAAGAAATAGAAAAATGCCTCTCCAATCATCCACTCATTCTCAACTCCAGTAAAACTAAAATTATGTTCTTCTGCAGCAGCAGACCTAAAAATAACCAAACCTCTTTCTCCATTTACTCCTCCAATGGTACAAAAATTGAAAATGTCAGTCAAACTAAACTCCTTGGGGTAACAATAGACGGATGCCTAAAATTCGACAAATGTATAGCAATCACAATTAAAAAAGTGCACATTAAAACTGGCACACTCTATAGAGCCAAATCTTTCTTAACTAACTAAACCAGAGTTTCTACAGCCAGATTCTACCTGCTTTCCACCCTCCCTTACTGCTCACAAATTTTCACCAACCTGCGTAAGACTGACTTAAACAACCAAGAGAGCTGCTATAACAAAATAGCCATGTTTGCTCTTAACCAGTCCCACAAATCCCACCGCTGTACTGTTCTCCTCCAACTCAACTGGCTTGAACTTCCCAATCTTATAGCTCTCAACCACTGACTTTAGCATATAATATCATCCACAATACAGATCACTGCCCTGCTCTATCCAGTTCAGTTGAACCTAATACTAAGTCTAGATACCTAAGATCATCAAACAAACTACTCCTAAAAGTAAAACAGTCCGAACACTACTATGGTGACAGTCTCTACTCAAATAAAATAGCCAAATCCTGGAACCTCCTTCCCCAGCTAATACTTAATTACCTCAGCAATCACAAATTCAAAATACTGCTAAAAGAACATCATACTAATCACTGGCTATGCTCCTGCACTCACCCAGGATAACCCCTCTAACCTCACTGACCCTCATACTAATATCACATATGTGGCATTCTTGCACTTCACCGCTGTTGCTCCAACTCTCATCATGTGATATCTTACTATTTTATTATCTTGTTATTATATTTTTCAAATCATGTATGTAACTTGCTTATATTTGTATATTTTCCTAGACTCATTGATAAATGTATATTTTCTATGCCCATTGAAAATGTATTTTCAACTATCATGTATGTTACTTGCCATGTTATTGTCTAATACTTGTATTGGAGCTTTTCTCCCCAGATCTCAGTTGAAAACAGTTCCCTGACCAGTCAAATACTACACAGTAAACAAATGTAAATAAATAAATAAAATAAATATTCTGGGCTAACAAACTGTACCCATTCAACAAGACCAGCCATCGGTAAAGGCATCACCCTCTCTCTCTCAACTTGAGTACAGCTTTCCCTTGTTAGCATCTGCTTTAAAGAAAAATGCTACCCCCATACAGTCAATCACCAATAACATCTTCAGGTTTATCACTCTCTCCACAAAGCATAAACACCACTGCAAAACCCTATAAAAAGCAAAATGGCTTCCAGTCAAGCAAAGGACTGGTTTCCTGTTAGGCTCCCAATAATATAAACATGTATACAACCAATCATTCTCCTCCTTAACAGCTAAATTAATATGACAACTCTCATTCTACAACCTCAGTAATCATGACCATTCCATTTCCTTACTACTAGGCCTCAAAACCAAGCTTCACTGTATAGATCACTGCTTCTCTGTTCTCAGCCCAAACTCTTCTTATCTTAAATATCATCATACCCAGTGTTCTGAATGCAAGTAAAATTCATCTTCTGAAACTTGTCAAATGCCAGTGTTTTGCCCCTGGCCACATTGCCTAAGCAGACCATATTCTGTCACTGTCCAATAACTTTCTTACACCACCCTATGTTCCTTTCACTGTATCTCACACTTACCTTAAGATTTGACTCATATATATATATATATATATATATATATATATATATATATAGTGTATATAACTTTTCCTTAATGCATAAACTCATTTAAGATTCAATCAGTTGTATAAGATAAAGATTTTCTCACACTGTATGCTTAAGTACACTTCCCTTATTGTTGCATTACTCTAGCCATTGACACTCTTTTTATTGCATTAATTAATTTTATTGCTGTACTTTTCCCCTGTGCTGAGACTGAAACTCGTCATTTGTGATTAGTGCACTACTCTGGCTAATACATTCAAATAAATAAGAGATGATGCTACAATATGTAAATGTAATGATAATATCAGAAAAGACTGAAGGTGCAAAAAGCACAAGTGTTAAATGTTGTCTGGACTTGTAAGCTGCGTACAGTCAGGCACAGCATGCAAAATTCCTGAGAACATTGTATAACAGGACAGGTAATTCACTACTTCAGAAGACTCAGTGGTTGGACTGGGGTCACAAGTTCCTTAATGTGTTGAAGGTGAACCCCCTACAGCTATGTCAAAGCATACTTAATGGCAAAACATTTAGCTCCTAACCATTGTATAATTTAGAATGTTAGGTCAAGGCAGGTCAGTTAAGCAGTTTGTATACTGTTGCTAAAGTTTAACTGCTGAACAGCTCAGACCAGATGGGTCAGGACATTTGCACAGGAAACACACTGGATACTAAAAATAAATATCAACATTTTTGCTTTTCACTGTACCTCTTTATACATTGTGTGTGTGTGTGTGTGTGTGTGTGTGTGTGTGTGTGTGTGTGTGTGTGTGTGTGTGTGTGTGTGTCTCTGTGCACACACATGCATCATTCTATCTTTGTCTCCCTCTCTCTCTCTCTCTCTCCCCCATATCTATACATATATATATATATATATATATATATATATATATAGAGAGAGAGAGAGAGACAGACAGACAGACACACATACAGTTTGGATCCTTAGTGTATTCTCACACGATCAAAATATTAGAAAAAAAAGAAGTTAAAAATTTCCTGATTTCCACTGGTACTTCTGCATACATTTCCCATGCAAGACTACAAAATAAAAATAAATGAGAGACAGTAGGTTCATTTCAGAAAAAGTTGTGCTTAGCGAAAAGGGTAGCAATGCTAGGCACACAGAAAAATAGATGAGATCCAGAAGTGTAGGATGCTCAGCTTGTGGCTCAGTGGCCACCCACAAAGGTATGTCCACAGTACTGACACTACAGTGGGCAGCCCTGTCACTCAGTTGTATGCTGAGTTTTCCAGGATAGCAATTGCTCTTTGTATACAAATCAAAGTGTCCTGTAGCCTATCTGTCACTGTTATGCCAGCTGAATAATTTTTCACAGTAATTTCTCTTTCTTATATACCTGGCTGTTTGCCAACCCTTGAATGAAGCTGTGCATCCTTCCTGCATGAGGTTTGGGGGGGAGGGGGGTGATGGTTCATGGAGTATGAATTGGCTTTCCTGAACTGCAGGGAGGATCTACAAAGCATATGTAACTGGCTAAATAAATAATCATCAGTAATCTATTTGGAGTCCTCTCACTCAGTCATCAAGCATCACGTTGAGGAAATAGAAAAGCTCAGCATCTCCTCCTCCAGCCAGCTTCTGACTCTCCCCAGAAATTTTACTAAATATGCAATTTCATTTCTACCACAAGTCAAAGTGCTCTGAGAAGTTAGTGTTCAGCTAACAGACATTCTAGACTTTGTGGAGAAAAATACAAAAATATTTAAATTGTCCAATATCACTTAGAGTTCCAAACCTATGGATGTAATCACTGGCCAGCGCCTAACTGCATACGCAAGAGGGAATGAATACATAGCTACAAGGTTTCTTGTCAGAGCAAGAAGGATGTACTTTGCTAACAACCAAAATTAGTTTCATATTGCTAGCTAAACGCCTCAACTTCTGTAATCACTCAAAGTGATTTCAATACCAAGTATTGTCAAGTTATAGCTTTACTTAGATCCAAAGAGGTATTATTTCCTTGCAGTTATTTTAAAACAGTACTATGGCATTCATCTTACTGTTAGTTTGGGCTCATAGCTTAGTAGGCTGTTCATAGGTTGTTACAAGGTTAATGACCACTAGGGCCCTTACAAGCCTAGACCTCCATACCACAAATCCATGTGGATCCTGAGTATCAGGGACGCCAATTTGGGGGACATGTTAGTAGGGAAATACCTAAGGAATTTTTAGAGGGGTGTTAGTTAGGATAATATTTTTCTTATTGATAGCCTCTGTGTTAATATTTTTCTTATTGATAGCCTCTGTCCATAAGGGACATGGCGGCCACACCGGGGGGGGGGGGGGTAAATTTATGAATTCCCATTCAATTCTCAAGGTTTCATTTGAATAGGGTAAGGGATGAACTCGGTTTTACATGGATGGGAAACCTATTCCATAGCTGGGGATCCTTTGGGGCAAATATCTGTTTCTCCAGTGTGTTCTGTTTATGTCACAAGCAAATTTCAGATCCCTAGATCTAGTGTTTCTGGTGCTGTTTGTTTTGAGCTTGTGCAACAGATCCAGCAGAGCTGGGTCTGAGGAAGCACTGTAAGCCAGCAAAGATCCCCATCAGTAGCCTGTAGGAGACTGAATACAGAGACAGTGCCTTTAGACACTCACTGTAGGACAGGGTATCTATGCCCTGAATTATCCTGGTGTGAAACCTTTGTCGGTGTTCCAACTGTTGCAAGTGTCTGGTTAGGTACATGCCAAAGTGGGTATTATATTCAATGATAGGTCTGATGAGAGACAATAGAGTGGCATTACAACATCCTTGGACCTGGATGCCATACACTAACCTGTAAGTCAAACAACATAGAATGATTTTCTTACTATCATAGGTATGTGCTGGTCAAATGCCAGATTACTCTAATATGTTCCCAAATCCCTTACTACTGGGTCAGCTTTTAGGGGTGCTTAATCAATGGAGTAATTAACATGGATTGACATTTTCTCAAAGGATATTATAATGCAATTTTTGGCATTGAGTTTTAGGCCATGGGTTTGGCATCAGTTATTGGTCTAGGTTATCATCTTGCAAGGTGTCTTGGGGGAATCCATAATACCTCCCAATTTACGGTCATCTGCAAACTTGGTGATCCAGAGATCTTGAACATTTGCCTTGACTTCTGAGAAGTAGATAACAAACAGGAACAAGCACAGCATAGTGCCCTGGGTACACCACTGGTGACCGGTCTCTTGGTAGATGTGGTCTCACTGATTCTGACTTCTTGGGTCTTGTCTGTAAGCCAGCCAACAATCCAGTGAGTTATGTAAGGATTTATGCCTAGCTCAGAGAGCTTGTCAACAATGCCTGAGTGAGGTATTATATCAAATGCCTTGGCCAGGTCAAGATATGCAATATGTACTGCTTTTCCCTCATCCATTGCATTGGTGACCCTCTCAAATAAGTCTGTCAGGTTAAGTAGGCATAACTTTCCCTTAACAAAATAAAATTGGGATAGGTCCAGTGTCTTTAGGTTGACAATGTTCTTGTTTATCATTTCCATGATAATTGATTCTATGGCTTTGCATATTAGGCTCATTAGACAGATGGATCTGTAGTTCCCTGGGTCTGTTTTTGATCCACTCTTGTAAAGAGGAAATACTGTAATGGTCCTCCATTCACTTCAAATGTAGCCTGTTTTGAGGCTGTATTTAAAGAATGCCTCAAGTGGTCCTAATAAGTCTTGTCTTAGACTGCTAAGGAGGCAACTGGGGATGTTGTCAGGACCCATAGAGGTTGTGTTCTTTGCTTTAGTGAGTGCAGTCGGTACCTTGTCCCTGCTAATAGTTTGGAAAAATATGTTGGGGAGGATTTCCCCTGGAGAGTGGAGAGGAGTTTGAGCTGACTTTATCAACCAGTAGATTTACTATGCCACCCTGATCATTGAAGGTGGGTCTGTTCACCACCAGTTCAGCACACTGCTGTCTGTTGCCTTTAAGATTCCAGACATAGCTGAAGAAGGCCTTGCAATTGTCCTTAGCCTAGAGGCTATCCTGACCTTGTTGGACTTAATTAAACTTCTTAGTTTATTGTTTAGTTGTATAAGAAAGCACTTGTCTTTATAGGAGTTTCTCTTTCTGATTTTGGCCATGAGTTTTTATTTTATTGTATACCCTGTTTAGGTGAGGATTCCTCCTTTTTAGTATTTGTTTTGGGTTTACTTCTGGTAGGTATGACAGCCTCTATGTAGCCATTCACATATTTGTATAATTCTGCAAATAATTCTGCATAGGTAACTGTGGTCTTGGAGTTAGGAGGAGCCTTTAATTTTGACAAACTGTCACTTAATAGAATGTAGTTTGCCTTACAATAATTCCTAACTGTTACTGATTTAGCTGGGTTTTTCAGGTTTATTTTTACTTCAAAGGAAACAGCTTTGTGATCTGACCTCACTAGTGAGGATGTAGCTCAGCGTGAGGTGCAACGTTCTCTCATGTTAGTGAGTATCAGATCCAATATGTTTGATCCTCTGGTTAGAGCATGCATTATCTGTTCCAGGATGTTTGTGTTAATAAAGTCCAGGAAGCATTGTGTCTGTGAGTCTGAGGCAGTGTAAGTTTTAAAGTCTATAGTGGGTAGTTAAAGTCACCCATGAATAGGGAGTTTGGTTGGATGATCACCTAAGTAAGAGTCGTGAGACTCTAGAGGTATAAATTGTGACCTGCATCTAGCAATCTATGCACATAGAGTCACCATCTATGCCTCTAGAGTCACAGGGGCTAAATGATGATCCATAGCTAGCCATGATATGGTGAGGGACCTTATTTGTGGTGACTTACATGTGGATGCACTCCATGGTAACATCCCATTTAACTAGTCTGGATGTAGAGGTATGTTTGCTGCTAATGTAAAATAAGACACCTTCACCTTTAGCTCCTATTTGTGCTGCTGTTGGTCTAAATTTATGGAAGACGTGGTAGCTTTACTGACAGTGTACCTTCTGCAACTTTAAACCAAGTCTTGGTCATGGCACAGATGTCTACATTCCCCAGAATGAGAAGGAATTGAAGGTTTTGGAGTATATTTCAGGCTCTCATATTGGGCAGATACTTAATTACAAGACAACTCATTATAGTTTTACATTCACAAACCATGATGGTTCAAGAATTCACAAACTGAGCTGCTTGACTAATACATCCTTCTATGGCAAAAAATATGTCTCAGAAAATTGATTAGAGTGTGCAGATTGTTCACAGACTTGGATGATAAGAGAGCCATGTATAGACTTGCATCAGTGCATACCAGTACAAGGCTTCAATGATGAAAGCAGGAAAGGTGAGAAGCAAGTACTTTTACAGATACAGGTCTGGAGAAGTATAGGAAGGGAACCCAAATGTTAAGATTTACCATTACAGCGACTACACATACTTTTAATAATACTATTATAGTAAGTATGCTTACTCACTACTGTAACTTATAGATATGTTAATTAAAACCTTCTGTGATTATGGTATAAGATTTCCCTTATTGTCAAAACACATTATGTCTTAACTTTTTTCAAAAATAGCCAAGTCATATACTGGAAGTGGAAAATAAGAATATGAGGTTACAGCAGTCAAGCTCTTTGAAAGACAGCAGGTTGTAAGCTTGACTTTCAAATTCATAAATCTAAGAACTGCACTACAAATATTTTTGACAAAGACTTGAAACAAGTTATCAGTTCTGATATTAGTAAGTGCAAAGTATTGTGCACAAAATTCTCATTGTAACCTGAATTTCATTAGCAGATCAGGCAGAGCCAAATCCAGCACTAGGTGACCTTGGCAGCTGCCTATGGCCTGCTGGTAGAGGGACCTGGCAACAACATTAATTTGATTTAAAAATTGTAAATGTCTAAGCTTTCCTATTTCTCTGTCGCTTTCCGTCTGTCTGTCTCTCTCTCTCTCTCAGTGTTGCATCTGCATACGTTCGCTTTAAGACGTAAACAAGCAGACAGAACACTGAGAGAGTAAAAACAATGCCCATGGTTTGATTTCAGAAATACTAGAGCATTATATGGGTACAAAGAAGTATTATAGATTACTCTTGTAGCAGGTATGAGTGCCTCATTGATTGATTTGCAGTGTTATTTGCAGGTATGAGCAGTGTGTGTGTGTGTGTGTGTGTGTGTGTGTGTGTGTGTGTGTGTGTGTGTGTGTGTGTGTGTGTGTGTGTGTGTGCGTGTGTGTGCTCACGCATGTGTGTATATAAAATGCCCTAGTCATACAGGGCTGGTTAATTAACTTGCTCAGGCTTAAATCCTGTACCTTGGTTACAGGAAACAAAAGCCTTAATCCTCTACACCAAATATCAGACCCTTTGGTTACAGTTAGTCATTAGAGTTCATTGAAATGTTCTGAAATGGATATATTTGTCATTTATTGGTTCATACATTTTGTTTCACTGCTTAATAGACAAAAAATGTTAAAAACTACAAATTTAAAATGCACTATAATAAATGTTGTTGTATTTAACAAGAAATACATTAAATCCGGAATGCTAGTCAAATAACACATGTATTTATGCATGTTCCTAAAAATGTATGCAGGAAACACATTATTTGAAAACAGACCAGGGACCAAGGTGCACTTAATCTGCTACTGGCTGGGTGTATTTTCAATGTATTTTCAATGAATGTGAGTTTCAATGCATTTTCGATGAACATGAGCTTCAAGAGAAGTGGAGTTTACTATTGCTGATGCTAAGTGTGTTTTCAATGTGCAACCGTTTTATTTAGCAAATGTCCATTAGTGTTTGTGCTATAAAATGTGCGACAGTGTTGGTATTGCAACAGGTAGAATACTGACATTTGCTGCAGAAGGCTGTGGGTTCTATTCCCACACCATGTGAATGGATTGCTGACACTGCAGTGTAGTATAAGGGGGGTGTGGCACTTCTGTGTGTGTCATGCTTTGGATAAGATGTTAACCCAAGGCCGCATCTGCCTGCATTGATGGTGGTGCTGCAAGACCAAATTCTCCCTGTAATATAAATGCCAGCAAGGGTCTTCCCTGGAAAGATGCTACTAGTTTAGTGGGACTAACCTACTCAACAAAGGATAAATATATTAAAAGTTTTAAATTAAATCCAAATCTCTATCTTCATTACAAAAGTAAAGAAGAAAATGATATGTGCAGTGATAGTTTTGAACAGTGTTTATGGTAATTAGGGGAGAGAGAGTAAGACAAGTAATGGGGCATCAGAATGGCTACAGGGGCAGGGAGTTCTCATCCATTACCCTACCTAGGGCCCCATTTGACCATGATCCAGCTATGGGTTTGAGTGCTTGATAATGAAGAAGGGATGATGGGCATGCCTATTTGAGAGAAGGGGGAGGGACTTGCTCAAGGAAGAGAATGCACTCTAGTGAAGACCAGAGTGTGCTTTGTGACTGTATGGCAGCTCCAGTGGCAGGTGGGGGGCATGATTGAGGATTAAGCTGATGTGGGTGGAGATGCCTGTGTCATATGTACTTCACCCATTTAGGGAGTACTATCGTATAAAATCCTGAGATGCACATATGAATTTCACTCCTCAACTCACATCCTGCCAGCAGAGGAGATTGTTGGTCATAGTCCAATAGGCCATTTTCTCCCTGGGGGGGGAGGGGAGGGACAACCTGCAACATTCCTCTCAAGTGTACCTTATTTCAAGCGACGTTCCACATTTGGAGTCTTAAATAGTTCATGTTCCTCGAAGTTCCACATTGAAAAGAACTGTCACACATTCAATGTTAGCAATATTTTAACTGATATCTACGGTAAATAGAACTGAATCATATTATTTCATTAAAGACCTATTCTATAAACAAAAATATCACATTTTAGCCATCCTGTGAGCTTCCTAGTTTAAGTCGTTAGTTAGCCATTAGTAAGTGTTCCACATTTTGCGCATTTGTTCCACATTATGAGAAGCAGTGTTCCTCATTTTGGAGATGGACAGTTGAGAGCTATGACCTGCAAGCTTAAGCAGGATTCAGCCACTCCCCCTCAAGTCATTAGAATGCCACAAGGATGAGGAATGTGTTGCATTAGAGGGCTCAGACCATGAGGTCTGTCTCTCCCTGGAAAGGAAAGATCCTCTTGCAAGAATAAGCAGCATCCAACCACACTGTTCCTATGCAAGAGGGGTCATAATGTCATAATGGAGGTTAAAATGGAGTTAATTGAGAGACATGTGAAGGTCAGTGTTCAGTGGATCATGGGGCCAAAAAGAAAATGAAAAAAACAATTCTCATGTGTGTGTGTGATGAGTAACTAAGACAGAGACATTGTAATGTCATCTAGCATCCATGAGTTGTGTATATAGAGTGAATCTGTAGAATAAATGCATACCATATGACATAAATTTATTTATTTATTATTTATTTATTTACATTTGTTTACCGGGAAATTATGAATGGATGCAGGTCCTTTTTCAGTGGATGCCCGGGGAGAAAAGCTCCACATCATGTACATGATAGAGATACAAAATTGCAGCAATAGTAAACAACATTACAGGTTGTTGGCTTTAATACAATAACAAGATATTGATTATCAACAGTATATACAGAAAATATTGCAAGTTAAGATAGTTTCTTGTCATTTATAATATTAGTAATAAAGTTGTCAGACAAGATGTTAAAGCATGTAAAGACAACTAGCTATTTCTGACTGTGGTTAGTAGTGGTGGTAGTATAGCTGGGTTAAGAGTCTAGGTGGGGGGTTAGGGTGGGGGTGTTAGTCTGGATTAGAACAAGGACAAAGCCAGTGCAAATTTAAGTGGAATTTGAGTTCAGTCTTGAAAAGGCTGCTGGAAGGTAGCTTAGTTATAGAGGGTGGAAGATTGTTCCAAAGTTTAGATATGGTACATGAAAATATGGCTTCTACTGCTGAGTTTTTAGGTTTGAGAACAGTGAGTTGATTTTTCTTGCTTTATTTTAGGGGCCTAGTGGGGTGATAGGGTTAGAGAAGGGTTTGAAGGGTAAGGGATGTTAAGGGGGGTGGTTAATAAGTTTATGAGTGAGGGTGAGTTGATTAAAGTGAAGGAGTTGTGGGAGTTCTAGCCAGTTTAGTTATTTAAGGGAGATACAATGATGGCTGCGGTAGGAGGTTCCAGAGGCAAATTTAGCAATTTTGTTGTAACAAGCATCCAGCTTGTGTAGGTCTGTCTGTCTAAGGTTGGTAAGTATCGGGGATGCATAGAGTAAGGTGGAGATTAGCTGGGAATTGGCTATGGAGATTCTAGCTGCCTTGGTTAGGAATTGGCGGCTTCGATATAATGCACCAAGTTTCTTGTGAACTTTTTTATTGTGAGAGATATGTGGGTGTCAAATCTAAGTTTGTTGTCTATTTCCACACCAAGTAATTTTGTGTGTTCTGATGGAGAGATTATGGTATTGTCTTTGGCAAGAATGTTGAAGTTGGGGGCGGTGTTTTGGGTGGCTTTGGAAGGTTGGAACAGGAGAAGTTTTGCCTTACTTGGGTTGAGCAGGAGCTGAGCATTGGATAGCCAGCTTTCTACAGAAGAGAATAATTCCTGTGTGATTTGTTGTAGTTCTGGTAGAGTGGGGGGCAGAGCAGATGAGAGTAGAGTCATCTGCATACTGTATAAGAGATGCTTGTGTGGTGGCAGTATGTAGGTTGTTAGTGAAAAGTGAGAATAGTAGATGGCCAAGGATAGACCCTTGGGGAACTCCAAGAGTAACTGGGAGGCAAGGTGATGTGCTATTGTCCCAGATTACTGATTGCTGGTATCTGTGTAGATAGCTGTGGAACCAGTTGCAGGCTGGTTGTGAGAAGGAGAGGTTGAGGAGAGTAGAGACTAGTAGCTCATGAGATACCATGTCAAAGGCCTTTGAGAGATCTAGAAATACAGCAGTAGAGAAGAGGCCATTGTTTTTGTGATGAAGTATAGTGTTGATGAAGGAGAGCAGAGTGGAGGTAGTGCTGTGATATGGCCTGAAACCATGTTGGGTTTTGGAGAGGAGATTATTAGCTAGGAGGTAGTTGGAGACCTGGGTGTTGATACATTTTTCAAGTATCTTGGAGAGAGGGGAGAGGATAGCAATAGGGTGGTAATTGGAGAGGTCAGTGGAGGGGGTGCCTTTGTGGAGGGGAATGATGTGGGATATTTTCCATATCAAGGGAGCATAGTCTTCTGTTATGGAACAGTTGATTAGAATTGAAATTGGGTAGGCTAGTGTATCAGATGCAATTTTCAAGTATTCAGAGGGGAGGTTGTCAGCTGTGAGTTTGCTGGGTTTAAGTTTTGACAATAGTCTTTTTATGTTGGAGGTAGGTACTGAGGTGAAAAAGAAAAGAGGAATGGGGGGTTTAGGGTTAGGAGTTGGGGGGGGCTGTTGTAGGGAAGTGTTGTTTGTTTAGAGATGTTATAGTTTCAGTGAAGTGTTTGTTGAAGGATTCAGCAACACTGCTGAAGGAGGGGGGAATGGATGGCTGGGGGGTATCAACCTTCCCTGGATGGAGGATAGTGTTAATAGTGGATCAAAATTGCTTATGGTTGTGGTTGGTAGAGTTTAGGGTGGATTTATAGTAGAGGGATTTATCTAATTTTATATGCTTTTTGGCTTTATTGTGCAGTTCAAGGAATGATTGCCTATCTGAGTTATTTTTTGTTAGTCGCCAGTGCTCCCAGGCTTTATCTCTGGATTTCATTAGGGTTCTGGTGGTCTTTTGTAACCATGGGGTATGCCTGAATCTGACTTTGGCATTTTTTACAGGAGCACGGGTGTTTAGGATGGAGAGGAAGGTACTGTTGAAGAAGTGGACATTCTCATCTAGGCTGAGGTATTTTAGTGGTGACCAGTTAATTTTTTGTAGGGAGGAGATGAAGGAGTTGGGGTTGAAGTTGGACTTGTTCCATATTTGCCTGTGGATAATGGGCTTCAGACTGTTTATGTGGTGCCGAATTAGGAAAGTGGGGGAGTGATCACTAAGACTGTCAGGTAAGCAGCCTGCTAGGTAAGAGTGAGGGGCTTTGTTGACTAGGATCCAGTCAAGTAAGGTATGATTGTTAGGGTTTTTGTTGATTCGGGTAGGGGATTGAATGAGTTGAGTGAAACCATGGAGATTAAGGTGAATGGTTGGGAGACTGTTATTACAGGATAGCCAGTTGATGTTAAAGTCAGCGAGAATGATGGTTTCCTGTAGCCCAGCTCAGGAGATTTTCTAGGGGTGAGATATTATGCCCTGGTGGGAAATAGCATCCTATGATATTGATTGTTTTGTTTGGGTTTAGTTTGAGATTGGCATAAAGGATTTCTTCATTGTTGTAGTGAGGGGCAGATGAGTTCAGGAGATGAATATTGAGGTGGTGTTTAAATATCAATGCTACACCACCTCCTTTTTTGGACAATCTGTCTATGTGAAGGATGTTGTATTCAGGTGGAAGTATTTCCTCACTTTTGATGTGAGGTTTGAGCCAGGTTTCAGTTAGGAAAAGAATATCTGGGGAATATATGCTTATGCTGGTGTGTAGTTCTTGGATTTTATTGCATATGCTTCTGATGTTTAGGGACATTATAAGAAGGTCTGTGGTGCTGCGGTAGCATTGTCGTCTCACAGTAAGATGCTGTCCGGTTCGATTCTCAGCTAGAGTGTCTTCTGCGTGGAGACATGCGTAAATGGGCATACCTTCGTTGAAGGTTGTGCATCAGGGCTGGTAACTCGGCACGTAAAAATCAACTACCAATCATTAGTGGAACGGAGTTCCGCTGTGGCAACCCCTAACCAGGAAAAGCTGAAAGACACAGACACAAATAAGTAGGTCTGTTGTTTTCTTGTTGGCTAGGAGTTGAGTTGTGGGGGCGGGGGTTGCTTGGACTAGGGTTTGTGGTTGGGTTAGATTTGGAAGGACCAGGGTTTAGAGGGCTAGTTTATAGATGGTGTTTAGGATTTGTTTTATATACATAGTAAATTGCTTATGGTATCTTAGGGATATTTTATTTTTGAGTGTGTTAACTGCGGTGGTGGTGCTGCGGTAGCGTTGTCGCCTCACAGTACAAAGTTGTCCTGTTCAGTTCTCAGCTAGAGTGTCTTTTGTGTGGAGACATGCGTGAATGGGCGTACCTTCATTGAAGGTTGTGCGTCAGATCCGGCAACTCGGCACGTAAAAATCTCCTGCCATTCATTAGCAGACCGGAGTTCCGCTGTGGCGACCCCTAACCGGGAAAAAGCCGAAAGACACACTCAAGTGTGTTAGGTGTTTGATAATGGAGTGTGTGTATTGAGGGGATGGTTTTGGTGGCAGGGGTTGTGTAGTTATAGTGTAAATGTTTGAGGGAGGGTGTTGAGAGAGTACAGTGAAAGTTGTTGGGGCATGTGACTGTGGAGCCTTGGTAGGATGTAATGTGAGCTAGAACTACGCAGGTTAGGTATGTTATTATATTAGGTAGTAGCATGATTGTGTTGGATGTAGGAGGAGGGTGTGAGTAGTGGTGTAGCCTAATTGCTGGCAATTAGGGGTGGGGTTAAGGCTAAGAATAAATGTAGAGGTACCGCGGGCAGTTTACAATAACCATGGCTGTGTCACTTTGGAACTGGTATATTGAAGTTAAAGGTTATGGGGCAAAGTCCTCTATGTAAAGCATTTTTGTTTTGTTTGGCTGATGTGTATATGTATGTGTATGCTTGCAGTTCTTAGTATCAGGAAACTGGTAACATATTTTAGGTTTATTGGCTTTGTAAATTTTAGGTTTACTTAGATTTTTTTTCAATGTGCTTGTATGTGTGTATGTCTGTGTGTCTGCCTGACTGTATATCTGTCTGTTTTGAGAGTTAGATTATTCAAGTTTTAGGCAGATTTAATGCTTTTTACATGTGGTAATGGAGTATATTTCCTGTATTTGTGTATTTGTTTTGGTGATTGTGTGTGTCTGATTCTTTTTTTTTTTCCCACATTGTGTGATTTAATAGCATGTGCAATAATTAGTGATATACTCTTTCT
>NC_056733.1:243786310-243833810 GCF_019279795.1 Protopterus annectens | reverse complement strand
TATATATTCTCTCCAAAAATGAATACGTTGTTGGATAAAATGGTTTCCAAATATAATGTAAGCAATTCAATTCTACTAATCAAAAAGTCTGAATGTGAACTTAGGTATTCCTTAATGTATTTTATACCCAAGTCATTAGGTATTACGGTAAATAAACTTACAACATCCAGAGTAACTAAGTAGTACCGTTTATCCTCGCCTAACTGACTACTATACGTGTACAAATCTAGTAGAAATTGTTTGCTATCTTTAAGTATGTGATTATTCATGTCAACAAAAGGTCTTAATTGGGATTCCGTATAGACCGATAGTGGTTCAGTGACCCACCCCTGGCCAGCAACAATCGGTCTCATAGGAGGCTCTGTTCTAGATTTGTGGATCTTCGGTAAACCCTGAATTATTGGTAGAACTGGATTATTGACTTTAAAATATCCATATAATTCCTCTGTAATATCAGAAGACAATACAAGGTCATCCAACATATAGTAAACTTCAAAAACTTTTTCCTTCACTAACTTCATGTCTATTCTCCGATAAAACTTTTCATCACTTAGTAGCAGAGTCATCCTATCATTATAGTCAGTAGAGTCCATAAGTACAATAGGGCCCCCTTTGTCGGCTGGTCTAATCACCAGACTATCATCTTTCTTTAACTCATTCAAGGCTCTTCTTTGGTTATAATTCAAATTTTGTCTTTGTTTCCTGTACCTGTTATCCTGGAAATAATTGTGTATATCATTTTCCAGCACCCTACCAAAGACATCCACAACCGGATGTAGTTGTGGAATGTAGGTACTAGTTGGACGAAATCTGGATGCTTCAGCAGTACCATTATTCAGCCCAAAGTCTAATCTAAGCTGTATATTTCTAGTGAACATCTTTGTGCCAATGATTACATCAACTATATCATCTCGACAGGAGGGAATAAAATTGAGGCCCTTATTTAGTACCTGTATCTCATACTCATTCAAAATTCTACTTGACAAATTCACAACTAATGAGTGGTCCTCTCCCACATTTTCTTCAGGGTTGGACCATTGTAGTCTTCCATTGACCCCTTCCTTTTGTGTCTGCCCCTGCTGGCAGAACGTCTCCTCCCCTGGAATTGCTCCTGGGCTATAGGGAAAGGGGTGTTTACCCTTTGTGTATTATTAGTATTACCTACTGATACTGCTTTAGGTCTTACCACTACTTCTGAAGATGTCAACCTATATTGGTTAGGAGATGGTACACCCCTGGAATCCCTGGGTCCTTGTTGCTCTAATATACTTATTCCCTCAATGGCACTAATCCTACCACTGTCTCTATCAGTACCTAAATCATTCCTCCTATCTACGGGGGTCATCATATCTCTATTAACTGCCCTATCGCTAGCATTTGCAATCAATGGTTGATTAACAGTGTCATTTCCATTAAGGCTTACTGCATTATCCACTGAAGAATTCATTTGTGGAGCTGTAGTTAGTGTGGATGCATAACTGCGTCTATTATTATACATGTTCCCACTGTAATTATTATTAAAATGTTCCCTGGGCCAAGTGAAAACATGATTATTACTGAAGTCTCTCACATCTCTAGTGATTTTAACTTTCTTTTGTTCAACAAGTCATTTTTCAAACAATGATACATCATCCAAAACCCTCTCAAGTTTAACATTCACTTCCATATTAGCATATTTCTTTTTAAGATCATCATAACATTGAGTCACTATAGACCTTAAGTTATTCTCCTCAGGTGTGTGAAACTCAATAAGTAGTTTCATATAACTGAAACTAAGCTCAATGTTGAGCTGCTGCCATTTAGAAAGCAAATCAGGGAATCTATTCCCTGTCGTGGGCATTTTTAAAATGCGTAGCCCACGAGGTACAATCTTTTTAGCAAGACATGCTTCAAAATATTGACGTTGTACCTGTAATTTCTTAAGTCTTATAAATGCAGTCTCTAGTTCCTGTAAATCCTTGGTAATATTTCCGTTCGTTACACTACTCTCTTCGTCGTTGTTCAATCCAATATTCGGTTCAAAGTCTAAAAGTAAGTTCTCTCTGCTGGTCAGACAAGCTTGAAAGCACTCAGCACCCTTGCTGGCTTTTTCTGTAACCAACGGTACGTACGCAAGCTCAATGTTCACATTATCAGTATCGGCCATCCTTCTGGGTTGCTGTGCTATATAAATACAGCAAAGGAAAAATAACCAAGCACAGCACAGCACGCCAACGGAGCTCGGGAGCAGCGTTGATAAAAAATAAATAATATAAACAATCACCCAACCTTAAAAGGCTTCTGTGTAAACCCAGGAATTCTAGGAGGTCAGTTAGTATAGATAGGAACACCACACCTTGTGGTAGATGTAATCATTGCAGATTTATTAATGAAGAGACAATGTTTGTACATCCTGTCACTAAATATACTTTTTATTTTCATACAGACACTAACTGTGACAGTAAGCATGTGATTTATTTGGCAAAATGTTTGGTCTGTCCTGCATTTTATATTGGGAAGACCAATAGAGCCTTTAAAGACCGTATAAGGGAGCACAATTATCACATTCGACTAGGGTCCGAATTCAATGCTCTAGCGAAGCATTGTAAAGAAACAGGACCTGACCATACTTTTAATTTCTGTATTATACAGCAGTTATACGAGGGATATAGAGGGGGTGATATGGTTAATTGGACACTAGAATGTGAAAGTAGGTGGATTGTTAGGTGTAGGGCAGATGAACCCCCCAGGCCTGAATGACAAGGTCCACATTAAACCCCTTTTAAAAAGTAGGAGGATCTATAGACCCAAATGAATCTTGAATGAATTTTGAAAGGTGTGCCCTTAAATTCAAATGTTATTGTGCTTGTGTATGGTAATTTTCTCGTGGTCACATTTGCAGTAATATAAGTTTGTTTTTAACAAGCTAACATATACATTTTAAGAAAAAATTTTTTATGTTTTTATATTAACAGAAATTTGTTGGTTTTAAATTGCATTCATCAGTTGCACATGAAACTTATGAATAGAAGTTTTTAAGTATTTTTATACTTGGGTATATATTATGTTATGTATTTAGTGTGAGCGCTTTAAAAGCTAATTAAGTTCTCCACCAATTGTAACTTTTGGAGGGCTATTTAAATAAAGACTCAGCTGTACTGTTTATAAAGTCTGAAGAAGCCGAAAGGTGAAAGCGCTTACTGTCCGTGTCACTTTGTGAATAAAGGGTTGCTTTTTACGAGCTGAATAGCATTTTGGATTTTTTCTACAATCTTCTACAATTGACATTTAAATACTTTCATTTTGCGTTTGGATTTCTAAAGTACCCTCCTTTGAGGTTTGAACTGTTGGGACTGTGTTCCTGTGCCTTTAGGTAACAGCGTTACATGGTGATTGTTTATATGTAATGTTTTATTTGTTTTGCGTTGTTGGCAGGAAATGAGAAAACTCCCGTTTTGCGCTTCCGCATATAGCGCAAGACGGGAGATTTCCCATCTCCCCACTGTAGCGCGATCTTGGAGTTGGTATATTTAAGTAGGGGGGGCACAGCCCTCCACATGGGGGGTGCAGGGGAAGTGAAGTTTGTGTTTTTTCTTTTTTTTGATGGTTTCGCTTCAGAAGTTCGAGTTTCCAAAACTCGAGCTTTTGGTTTCGGTTATTTGCAGTTCGAGATTTTGGCAATTCGATCTTCTGAAGTGAATCTATATATATATATATATATATATATATATATATATATATATATATATATATATATGGGTCTACTTCGAATAACCGAACCGCCACTTCACCGACACCCAGAAGATCGAGACGGAACGACCGAACATATAGATGATCGAAAAGGCGATAGTCCGACAGCCGAAAGACCGACAACGGCAACGTGTGAGCGCGATCCGGTAAGTGTGCGATAGTGACGGATTTAGGATTGGAGAGCGGATAGGTAAGTGTACGATAGTGAGGGATTTTAGGTTAGGGTGTGGGAAAGGTGAGTGTGTGGTAGTGTCTGACTTAGGGTTCCGGTAAGGTAAGTGTGTGATAGTGACGTAGTGTAGTGTAGGGAAGGGTTGAGTGTGTTAGGGTTAGTATGCGGGTGGAGTGAGTGTGCAATAGTGATGGGCTTAATGTTTTAGGGTGGGTTAAGTGAGTTAGGGTTAGGGTGCAGGTAGGGTAAGTGTGCAATAGTGACGGTGTTAAGGTTTAGGGGTGGGTTAAGTGAGTTAGGGTTAGGGTGCGGGTTGGGTAAGTGTGCAGTAGTGTCAGACGTTAGGGTTAGGGTTTAGGTTAAGGTTAGTGAATATGTTATTGTGTGCAATGTGTAGTTTACGTTTTTTGTGTCGGTGTAATAGTGTTCGTTTTTTTGAGTTGTTGGTGTTTGTCGGTGTTGTGTGTTTTCGGTTGTTTGGGGTCGGTAAATTGTGTGTCGGTGAATCGGAAGTTCGGTTATACAAAGTATACCCATATATATATATATATATATATATATATATATATATATATACATACGTATATATGAAGGCATATTGCTCAACAAGACAAAATGCAACACTTTCTCAGCAAGAAAACTCCATGGATGAGCCCTTTAAGTTACACAGAGCATACAAAAGCCCAATCAGTCTACATTCATGCTAGGCTGTTAGTCTGTAGACTATTAGCTAATAAGAAGAGGTCAGAATCAAGCCCTGTGCTTTGTGCCTATGAGGTAAAGACCTTAATTATTAAACCAAACTCTGGGGGATATTCATAGGTAGATAAGTACTAGGCTAACTGCCCTTGTGGGCCAATTTAAGCCAAGCCAGTTTCTATTGGTGAGAATCAAACCCTGTACCTTTTGTCTGTGAGGTAAATACCATAACCATTATGCTAGCCCCCAAAATTTTCCTACTCCATCTCCTACAGACTTCACCATCATCACCTTTGGTTAGCTTAGAAGCTGCAAATGCTTCTCTCTTGCTTGACCTTTTACGTGTTTTTAAAACAGGTAGTGTCACCATCACCCATTCTAGAGATCAACATTTACATATTAATGTTAACAGAACCTGTTGGAGGTAGCTATGTCTCCCAAAAGATCACTTACGTATGAAATAAACTCCTTCTACATATCAAAGTAGTGCCCTAATGTTCCTTAAATGCAGCATGGATGAGGGAATAGGGTTTCTGTAAATTCACTCCTGGTCTGGCTCCACATAACCTCATAGACAGAGGAAGCGAGTAGTGGGAACTTCAGCGTCTCGGATCCTAATGGTTTACTTGGTTGATAACCTAGTATATCTCTACAAACCTTAAAGTGTATGACATGATAAGGTTTCAGCCTACACTAGTAATGAAAATAATCAGAGACTTTCTGAAAGTTTGTTTTTCATTGTCACTAGGAATTCTCTGTATACCTACATGCCCATATAAGTATAAATGTAAATATAAACTGCATTGTGTCTATGTATTACATAAATGTATAGCTCCATGGCTCAGTGACACATCAACTGATCTCTCATCCCGCAATATGTTGATGCAATGCATTTAGTAAAAATGAAAACATCTTGACTACAAAGGAATTGAACTACCCTCTCACTTGGCACTTTTGTTTCATATTCACTCCAGTGACTACCATTAGTGCTGATAAAGAATCATGCAGCTAGTAAACAATTTAGGAAATCACCAGTACATCCCAGTGATGTGTAGAACCACCATTCGAGGTGGAAGCATCTTCTGTACTTACTCCTGTAAATAGCTGTAACCAGTTCATTATAAATAAGAGGCTTGGTTTACAGAAGATAATAAAATGATATTTAAGTCACAGACCACCTGGTAAATGTGTAATGATGAGATAATAGAAAGAATGCAAGCAATGACATCCAGGGCTAATGAATCAATTAGATTGTCGTCTAACAGCAGGGCAGATGGAAAGGCGGAGGCAGCAGGTATTTAAAGTTGGAATGAATGTTAGTTCGATTAAGCTGTGGCGGTGTTATTATGGATAATTTAACTGAAATACAAAAGATTAATTGAAAACTGGATGTTTTTCTAGTTAAAATATCTATTAGGGTTAATGAAGTTTTAATGAAGCATAGTGATACTGTACAAATAAGCAGATACCATTGTGGCAACCCAACATTCCAGCAGATTAATATAGATTTGCAGGTAAAGTTGCCAATGTCTGGTTTTAAAGCAACTGAGCAAGAAGACAAAGCTGGGTAAAGGAATCTGCATGCGACTGGAGAGCCAGGAAGAGAAGATGAGATGCATTATCATTTTTCTCAGTGGGCAAGTTGCCAGCAGTTGAACTGAGTAGGAATCATAGACGTATATCAGGTTTCTTGGACAGTCACATGTGGCAGTCAGGAAGCCTCATCACATTTTAGTATGATTTTGAGTCTTGGTACTTAAAAGGAGTGTGTGTGTGTGTGTGTGTGTGTGTGTGTGTGTGTGTGTGTGTGTGTGTGTGTGTGTGTGTGTGTGTGTGTCTGCGTGTGTATGTTTCTGCATGTTGTTTGTGAGTTTAGATCTGAAAAGGAAGATTATAGCTTTGTATAGGAACATGGGGAAGAGACTGGTGATTTCATACTGCAAACTAGTGGGACTTTGTTAACTACCATAAAGTTAAGATCCTAAAGCTTTAATAGTGATCTCATTTTGTTGAAATTTTCTGATATAACTTTTTAAGTGTTATACTGAGGTTCTCAACGTTTAATGTTGCACAGTGATGATATGTTATTTTGGTGGAACTGCATGTAATGTGAGAACATCACATTTTTTTTTTCTTTTTATGTAATTTGAAGCTTGGACGTTTTTGTGGACTTAAATATAATGTTGCGGGGATTTATTATTACTTATTTCAGTGTAACAAGTGTTTATCTTTTGCTATGAAGTTGAGTGACATGCATGTAATTATATAATGTTTAATTTTTTTTTTTTTTTGCATACACTATTTCTTAAAAACTACTTTTATTTGAAGTTGGAATCTTGTGTATGATAGTGAACAAATGTGAGGTGAGAATAGTATATCAGGTCAGACAGCTTAAAGAGAGGAAACAGTAGAGTTTATGGTGAGTTTATTACTGGTGGCAGGGCAGGTGGATGTGAGTTAGGACTGGGAAGGTCTCATAGCAGATGATACATCTGGAGATACCCACAATGAAATGTTTTTTGTGATTTCACATAGTGTTTTCAATGTGAGTGCATGGTAACCCATTAAGTATGAAAGAGAAACCTAGGTTGGGTATGTTTTGGTCATTGAACCAGTGGTGCACTGCTAGGCAGTACCCAATTAGCTGCTCTATATTATGAGTTTCCTCTACAGCTACAGGAGACACAGGTCACCTAAGTGCAATTTGAAGGGAGGCACAGTGGGTGCTTTAATGGTCTGCCTGCTAGTTCAGATGTGTACAATTTCCAATAGTTATAGGGAGGAAATTCCTAGAAGATATGTTATAAGAAATGGTGACAGGCTCTCAGTAGATGAAATGTAAGTTATGGTGACAGGTTCCCCAAAGATGAGATATAAGCAATGGTAATTGTTTGTATAGCAAAATGAATGTTAGCCCTGATTTCAGAGGCTTATTGGGTTCCCACATTGGGACTAAATTGGTAAAGTGAGCATTTGGGAACATAATGTTTCAGAATACTGTCCCATTTCAGTGAGATAAGAGTGTCAAGAAACACAGCTGTAATATAATGTATAAGGGAAGTCACTGGACTTGTTAAAATTACTGCAATGTAATAATTAAATCCTATTAAGATGACTGGTAGACCATCCTATTCAGTGACATGGATAGGAAACTTCAGTAAGACTGAGGCTAAATAATTATAGGTATAGCTAAGGTTTCTCCCTATTGAATGTGAGAAGAAATAGGTAAAAACAGTGACCTTGGAGTGACTGCATATTGCCTCCTCAGCAGTCACAGTTGCCACAGGAAATAAACAGCAACATGTAAAATCTTTGAGCAACATATCTAGGTGTTTACTGTTAAAGAAAACCATTAGAAATACACGTGTAGCAAAGAGAGATGTGTATTAGTAGATTTAGGCAATGTAAAATGGAAAGATAGATACTCACCTAGTTGGAAAGAAGTTTATAACCTTACAGTGACTAATGAAATGGTCTCCTAGAATGTAAGCAGGAGGAAACTTGGGAGCAGCTGGTTACAAGAACACTGATGATATGAATATCCCAAATAGAAATGTATAAATGGTGAGGCTGGTAGTAATCACATTCGGCAGGATTCACGAAGCCTCCATGTAAGAGTTATAACTCATACACGGAGGCTGCAGTTAAACGGAGTGATGTCAGCATGCTTTGCATATGCATGAGAGCATGCTGAATCACACCTAAGGATAACACGGTCCGTGTAAGACAGTAGGGGGCGTGTCCGTAGGCCGAGCCCTGTAAGCGGACACACCCCCAGAAGAGGAAAAGTGCCCAAAGTAAACACCCATGACAGAGTCCACGGAAATGTGAATAAACAGAACACAACACATGCCCCCACAGACTATGAACAGAAAACATATAAATAAACATGTTATATCTTTTTTTTAAATTGTAAAGATGTTTAACCGTGAGTGCGCTCGTTTGCGCGGGCGTGCCCGTAGCGCACCTACAGTTAGCAGTCAGTGAGAAAGCATACAAGAACTAAATATGCAAAATAAGCCAGGAAGCAATAGCGTAGTGGTAGAGATGTTGGCTGAAGAGCAGGCATTCATGGTTCAAGCCCTCACAACACCAATTTTTATGTTTAGCAAAATAAGCACAAAACAAGTCCCTGACAAATATGTACACATAAAACCACATTTTATGTAAAATGTAATGAAATAGCCCATTTATACTGAAGAAATGTGAGGTAACAAAAGAATAAAAAATGCCAGATGTGCCCATAGCTGAGCTACAGTTTAACAGGGTGAGTGCATCTGCCCGTAGATGAGCAGTGGTTTAACTGGTGCAAAATGAGTGCCCGTAGCTGAGCAATGGTTTAACACGCTAAATCTATGTGCCCCTAACTGAGCTGAGCATAATATGTGTGCTGATAGCCAAATGAGGCTTAAACCAGCGTACCCCGTTTGCGGGGAGCTGCGCACCATGCAAACAAGGTAACCGACGGGCAACGTTGAGCAAGCCGTATCAAAACTGCCTTTACACAGACACACCCCTCAGCATGTCTAGACAGTCATGAAAAATAAAAAGCAGTGGCCAGGTTCGAACCCAGGATACTATACACCATAGTCAAGGTATCAAACCACTAAGCCATGACAGCAGCACCTAGAAATGCAATAATAGCTAATATATAGGAATGAATACAAACTGGAGCATGACAATGCAAGTTTACTGAAGTTGATACAATTCCAAAATGGCCAATCACAGATATGTGCGGGAAAAACTGACTATATAAGCCCCATAGGTGGGAATACACAGCATAAACGATTGTAGAACTGAACTGCAGGCAGAATGACAGGAGTAGGAGAGGGTAGTTGCTTTCGAGCACAGAGGTGGGGCGTTGAGGAGTCCAGGTACATGCTCTGGCTCCTAGTCCACAATCATGAGGCCCAACTCATGCAGGGCCAGGTCCTCTGGGGAGCATACAGGGCTGAGGCGTGGGACCGGTTGGCTCATGATCTCACCAGTGCCACAGGGATTCCAAGGACTGGTGAGCAGGTCCGTCACCACCATGCGGACCTGAAGAGACGCAAGCAGGACCAACTGAACCTTTGGATCCAGGAGGCTCGGCAAACACCCAACGCCCCACTACTGAGTAAGTTACATTTAATTATGTATGTAAGAAATTAAACTAGCTGATATTATGGAGATGTGTATTCCAATATTACTTCATTTATATTACAGCTGCAGGTGTCCGTTCTGCGAACTGCAGAGCCTATGGCAATAGGCTGGTGCAGTTGCGCCACCAGGCAGGTCAGTAATCCACTACCAGTAACTGTAAAGAAATATAAAAGTATGACAGTCAGCAAAAGAGTGCAGTGTAGTCACTAAGGAATAAAATGTGCAAGTAGCAGTGTGAAAGTGTCTGCAAGTATTGCTTGATTACAAAAGTGTGTTTCAGCCTGTAAGTTAAACCGAAAAATGAAACTGTCTGACATAAATTCTGAAATAAAAATGCCCCATCTGTAAGAAAATAGTGCACAACCTGCAGCAGGCTGAAAAGTATCGCTGCAGAAGATGATGAAATCACGTGTGAAATATATCCCTGTTGATATACTGAAACATAACAGAAGTGAGACTGCTGGAAAGGATTGTAATAACTACAGATAAAACATGTCAATAAAGCCTAGAAGTAAGTACCATCCTGAATAGTAAAATGAAAGCAAGTGAGAGAGTGTGAGAAAGTGTCATGAATCCAGCAATACAGTAGTAATAACCCCTGAATAAAGTATACTGCAGTCAAGACAGAATGAAATGCATGTGAGAATCAAAACCAAACAGCGAAATCTGTTCAAAGTGTTGCTGCATCTGGAATGTGTATCCCAAAATCTGGATATGTTGCTCTCAGTCTGCAATATGCAGATAGGATGATTGTCTGATATACCAAACAGCCACACTTGTCTACAGCTATATAAAGCAAATGTAGCAGGATGATGTAGCTGAACAAAGCTAGATATGAATGTGTATGAAGAACAATAAAATGTATATTGAAGTTGCAGTAACAGTCCTATCACCAAGTTGAAATAGTTATCATATAGGAAACTGTAGTTAGAACAGTAGTGTGTATATATCTGTAGCTATTAGAAATGTACAGCATATGTATTGGTATTTGAAGGTGTTAATATTACTGTCTTCACCCCACCCTATAACCACATATAACCCATTCCACGTGAAAATGGTATGTGCTATCACAATTAACACCCCTGGACGTTTGTCCTGTTGGGTCATATATATCTGCATGTCCGTTGATGCATCTGCCCTGTTCATACATCAAAACCTGATGGCCTGTTGCCATCAATTAACCTGCATGTTGTTGGACTGTGTATTTCTGTTCAAATTATGCATGTGTTATGCACGCTGTTCAATGGTGTGAATATCTGGGTGTTTGGTTAATGGGAATACTAATGCATGCTGTTACAACTAATTGTGAATGGTATTATATGTCACTAACCCAAACTGTCATGACATAATGCAAAACATAGGACGACAGGGAAGGCGGGTTCCAGCGGACCCACCTCTCCCACCTCAGCTGGCGAGTGCACCTGGCACTAGTGCCGAGTCCGGACCCTCCTCCGGTGGCCCTGTGCCACCTGCGGGTGGAAGTGCTGCAGGGGATGGGGCTCACCCCCCCTCTGCAAGTGTGGCTGGAGGAGAACCACCACTCACCCTCCGTAGCGTCCGGACTGTGGTGCGTAGGGAGATTCGGGACTCTGTTCTCGAGCCACTACGCCAGCTTGAGGCACAGGTGGCGCAACTAATGGGCATGCCTGTTGCCCGGCCTACACAGCCCCCAGCACAGCCCCGTCCTGGGCAGTGAAGGAACAGTGGCAACTGCCTATGGGTGGGGATATCAGTTCCACTGTTGCCATCTGTGGGCTCATGGGCTCTGGATATCCAAACCTCCGTACTCGTCAATTGTGTAACCCCCCCACACGTGTCATACACCACCCCTGTATGCGTCTTGTTTGTCTTGTCTGTTTACCTACCCAACCTACCTCCCCAGCTGTACCGACTTCCTTCACCTGACATACCACTCTCACCTGAAAAAAAAAAAAGGGCACTCTGTACCCACAAAAAAATTACGCCCCATACATAGCTGCCCATTCCGCACACATGTCTGCTGGACATGGAATCTATCAATTACAATTGGCTGTACAACAAGTATTATTGTTGTCCTGACACCTCTCTCAGGGGTGGAAGGTTTCAAATGTCACACCAAATTACATACATATGCACAGCTGTTGCTGATGAAGAAATGGGCAGCTATGGGCCTTACCTACATCCCTCCTGCAAATCCCAAGCTTGTTTCCCTACTGTCGTACCCTCTTTGTGACCCCTTTTTCACCATCAATTGGTTCTCCTCCAGCCACACTTGCAGAGGTGGGGCGAGCCCCATCCCCTGCAGCGCTTCCACCCACAGGTGGCACAGGGCCACCGGAGGAGGGTCCGGACTCGGCACTAGTGCCAGGTGCACTCGCCAGCTGAGGTGGGAGAGGTGGGTCCGCTGGAACCCGCCTTCCCTGTCGTCCTATGTTTTGCATTATGTCATGACAGTTTGGGTTAGTGACATATAATACCATTCACAATTAGTTGTAACAGCATGCATTAGTATTCCCATTAACCAAACACCTGTCTCCCCATTTTCTTTTCTTTCAAAGAAAATAGCGCAGGTGTGCGCCAGAGTAAGCACTGTTAAGTGGTTGTAAGCGGGTGTGTGCTTGTGTGCGCGGAGCTAACCGCCAGTGTGCATGCGTGAGCTCCACGCAAACCAGCGCTAACCCAGTTACAACTGCTTAAAAGTGCCTTAGTCACTTTGATTGACAGGTCCTGTACTCAGTTCAAAAGCAAAATAAAATCCCACTGTCAGTCCCGAACCCAGGACCTTGGAAACACTAGTCTGTATGACCTACCACTAAGCAATGACTCTTATACAAGAACATTGTGCTAAAATAAATATAACATGTAATACTAGGGATGAATGTAAAGGGAATATAGGATGTGTAGTACCCAAAGCATGTCATGTAGAATTACTGTCAAAACAACTGGATTCCCACAATAGTACTGTGTGAACACAAACAGCCATGCTAGTTGGTAGCTTGTAGATAATAATGTCAGTTAAAGTACATATATAAATGTATGTATATGTACATATATATATATATATATATATATATATATATATATATATATATATATATATAGTTGTAGGAGTCATTGTGCATACACACTTACTACAGGGAACATGAGAGAGGAATGGAAAAATGTGAATCTACAACACAGCGTGAATCGTGAGAGAGATACTAACCTTTACACTCACAGAACACTGTCCACAGCATACCACCATGGTCCTCGCCCTTACAATCTGAAAGGCAATGCCTATCCCACGTACCCTTTTATAGCACTGACCTGAAATCACAGTGAGAACTGCAATCAGTACACAACTGGCTGTATGCAATTAGCAAATGCTGGCTTACAATTGGTGCAGAGGCCATCACATGGACCTATGCAGATACCTACAAAAGCATCCAGTACTAACACTCCACACATGCAATGCATTCATTGCACTGTCTGGAAGCAGACAGAGGGAGAGGGAAAAGTTAGAGAGAGAGAGAGAGAGAGAGAGAGAGAGAACAAAAAAAAAAATTATACACTGTGACTCTGTCACCCGAAGCTGTCAGCAGTGACAGTAGCAGCAGCAAGCAGAAGCAGTGGTAACGCAACCAGCTGTGACAAACACAGGTAATGCAAAGTAGCAGGTTAATAGTGTGCATACTGTGAACCCTCCAAATGTGTCATAGGTCTGTATCTATAGGTATGTCCATGTGATATGTTGTGTGTACGTAGTTCCACCAAAAGGGGATGACCATACATTACATGTCAATCAGTCTTAGGCCATGATCCTGGCAGCAGTTGTTTGTGCGTTGCCCCCAGCAATGGCTGTAGTGACTGCTTTGAAAGGTCAGCCAGGTTCAAAAGGCAGGATCAGCCCATCACAAAGGCACACTGGCTGGGAACAAGTGTCTGCAGGTACCCAATATCACTGCATATGCATCCCATACTGCATAATTCCATAGCTTAGCATACCAGGCCAGTTATGCATATGATGTGGTAGTTCCCAGGGTCAGTCGAGGTGCCTCCTTAGTGGTGTGGGACCACTGTCGCTGTATGCCACTGTCCAGGTACATATCCTGTAGTACGGCCAAGATAAATTATCAGTGTTATATGCGGTTGTATGTCCTCTCGGAGTGCAGGTAGCACACATCCAGGGATACCATGAGGTCACAGTGATGCTGTGTGTTCTGCTCTGCTGAGGGCAGCCCTCACCTGGACATGTGAGATGATAGGGAGGTTACATACAGCTGTGATAAATATTTCAACTGGTGGGGAGAAGGAGGGGGGATACGTGCACCAAACATGTCTGCAAGACTGTTGCCAATATCCGTGTGTTTGGTGAATGTTAAGTAGGTGTGTATTAACACAGAGAATATCTGAGGCATGTGGTCCATATGTGTAACATAACTGAAGAAGGCCTTGTGGTCATCCATAGTGTTTGTGGCCATTTCCCTCCCAGAGTAGGCTGTGGCCATTGTTATGACGGACCGTAGTGTAGTACCAGTGCTGACCACAGATGCCTTTAATGTGAATGTGCTCTGTCCTGCAGTAGCCTCCTGCTATTGTTATACAATCTGCCTCTGTCTGGGGTCCACCGGACAGGATGCCTAACCTTTGTGCATAGGGTCTGGGTTAGAAATGTGTGTGCAAGTTCCATGCAATCTGTGGCATGTCCGTGGTAAGCATTTGCAAACGGGTCAGCAGTGTGGCTTGTGGCTTCCACTGGCCCAGTGTGCTGCATGGATACCATCTCAGTCCCAGCAAGTGAATAACTGTCTAATCACATACATATCAAAGTAGTCTACTGTGCTGGTGGTGGTGGTGGGATATGTATATCCAGGCTGAGTAACTTCTGTTCACATCACAGTAGTGGACGGCATCCCACATACAGTACCTTGGCATGAACCCCCAGGGTGAGGTTGTGCATTGCACCTGTCAGTGTGTGCTGACTGATGGGGCATGCTACTATGTTGTGTAGAATGTGGCAGGTATTGTTGCACAGGTGTTGGCTGAGCACTGATATCTGGCCATGTACCTGTGTATCCACCACGACACACACACATGCAACATATGGGAGTAGTAGTATATCACTACACATGAGTATCATGTATAGTATGTGTGCCATATATTGCTGACATGGTCTGCTGATATCCTGTTTGTGTTCTCTTCCAGGGAGATGGTGCGTCAGCGTAACCCCACCTACTCTGTAGCGGAAGATGAGGAGATCCACCAGAGCCTGGTGCGGGAGTATGACATCCTGTTTTCCCACACCAGTCAGAATCAGCAGGAGAGGGCTGCACTGTGGCAAGACCTTGTCTGTAGGGTAAATGATATTGGCACGCATAACAGGACATATGAGCAGATACGACATCACTGCAGTGATTTAATCCGAAGTGTCCATCAGCGTGCATCAGATATCCACAGGCAACAGGTTGCCATAGGAGGTGGGGTGGCCACACATCCCCCCCTCACCAGACTGGAGGGGCTACTCCTAAGTGTTGTGGCTCCAGCCCCGGTACACCAACAGCAGTACACCTGCATTGGTTCCACACAGCAGCACGACATGGAGCGTGCAGGTAATATGCCATATGTACACTTGACTGTTCTGTACACTGTATCATATGCAATATCAATGGCACAGTTGTGCCCACTGACATTAATCTCATCATTTCTGCAGGTCCCTCCGGGGTTACAGCAAGGCAGGCCATCCATTCTGGTGAGTGTGTTTAACATAACCTATAATAGTCCTGATAATGCTAGTAACAGTAGTGTAACTCAGTAGTGCTCTGTGTGTATACTGCGGGGTGTGCATGTGTGCATGTGTGCAGGTGTGCCTGTGCCCATGTGTGCATGTGTGCATGTGTGACTGTGTCCACGTGTGCATGTGTGCATGTGTGCCTGTGTCCACGTGTGCATGTGTGCATGTGTGCATGTGTGCCTGTGTCCACGTGTGCATGTGTGCATGTGTGCATGTGTACACGTGACCACGTGTGCATGTGTGCATGTGTGCATGTGCCCATGTGTGCATGTGACCACGTGTGCCTGTGTGCATGTGTGCATGTGTGCCTGTGTGCATGTGTCCACGTGTACATGTCTGCATGTGTGTCTGTGTCCATGTGTGCATGTGTGCCTGTGTCCATGTGTGCATGTGTGCATGTGTCCATGTGTGCATGTGTGCATGTGTATAGAAGTGCATCACTGGTAACAATGTCTGGAGACTGTAAACTGTGTTTCCTGTCTTCCTCCCACAGGTTCTGGGGCTGCTCTGGTGACCTGCAGCAGGGAACCTGAATCCTGTGCCACGGGTACTGGTAATGATGATATTTGTGTAATGGTACAGGAAGGTGTGTCAGGGTCCGCCATTGGTCAGCCAATTGACAGTACACAGCTGTCAACCCCATCATTGCATGCAGTCATCCTGCCAGTACATCCTTTGTCACCATTGTCCCTAGGTGATGGACAGGATGCAGTGGGCATAGACCAGGGTAATGTGGTACCTGTGGCACATGCGTCCCCACACAGCAGCCATGGGCAGGGTCCTCCGATGGTACCACACAGACAGTTGCCCATGGGTTCTCGGTGGGAGCATCCATGGGCGTACTGCCTCTGGCCGATGTGCCCAAAGAGGTCTGTCAACCTCAGCTATGTTTCGGACTGTCATGCAGGCACAGTTGCATATGGAAAGGTACACCAGACAGGGTCTGAGGGAGCTGAGAGCATGTCGCACAGCCATGACAGACAGTATGCGTGACATTGCGGATGCTATCCGTAACTTCACCGATGTCATAGACAGACATTGTGGGGACATATTACAGCAGTTCCACAACCAGATGTCCATGAGCCAGGGCAATGGTGGGCGTTTGCGGCATCGACATGGCCATATGCCGGCAACAGTAGCAGCTGGCAGTCGGCGGGGATGACAGCAGGCTCACGCATGCCCCCACAGTTCCAGCAGCAGCCCCAGCAATGCTGGGTCTGTGCTGTCATCGGAACGACCCAGGAGACCACGTGAACGTGGCTCTGGACAGTCCCAACAGGGACCTGTGTCCAGTCAACACACTCCCGCTTCTGATGACAGTACCCAGTCTGGCTTAGTACTGGATACGGTCCGTAGCACCCCTGCCAGGCACAGGTACTGTGTCCGTGCACACAGACACTGATCTGTATGGCCTGCCAGGTGCAGTCTGTGGCTGTCCACAAACCCCTGTATATGACAGCCATGAGGTGGAACTGTGTGCGTGCATACACACATGCGAAATGTTAACACCTAGGGCGACCACATACACGCACACACTGCACCAACACTGCCCCACCCTATACTGCTGCCCCTCACCAACACACATACACACACATGTCAATTGGTGGTATCAGTGGCTGACTCAGGCATACCTAATCCACACCCTGTGCATATGATGACAATTTGCCACCTCCTGCAATCTCCAACATCATTGCAGGAACAGGCAAACACGTTGCTGATGCACAGGGTGACTACATAGAAGTGTATTAGTAGTATCATGTTGGTAATAGTACAGTGTGCTGCTATGACTGTGTGTTTATCCCAGCATGCCTGCTGCAGTAACTGTATGAATGTCCTGAATTGTTATCTGCACCCATAGTACATACCAAAGTATAACAGCTGCACATAATTGCATGCCGGTGGTAAGGTTGTCAACGGATAGCTGCATACATGGGTAGCACAGGGGGAAAGCTAACGCAAGTAGTGATATGCAATGGTGGACATGTACAGTAATGGTGTCAAGTTGCCCACAACGACTATGCCATGTGGATGTTCGTGCATGTAGATATGGGTGCAGTACCAATGTAATCCAAATCACAAATAACTATGACATAATATCAGTTCTACCATGGGCATCTGCGCTGTGTATTCCTGGGTACATGTTGATAGTGCCTACATATTTGTATTGTTACTTACTGTTATTGTTACCCCTTCTTTGTTGTACAATGCACTACTTCCAGCCCTGTTTACTGTAACTTTGTTTGCATGCATGTTCGCTTGGGGTTCCCTGGAACACTGCTTACACCTGCAATGCAGAGTTACAGTGCTTCTGTAGACTCCTAGTGACATCTGCATAGCGTATGATATGTATGTCAACTTTCCACATGACAGAACGTCACTGTCTGTCCTGTACGCATGTACGTTGCCTGTGACACATTGCACATGTCTTACCTGGCATTTACCCACGTGTGCAGTCATATATGTCAGTGCTATGAAACAGTAGCGGTACACCCACACATACACACCTTCAGTATGTTGTTCCCCATTGGCCCTATGTGTTGGTACTCACCATGACAATCACACTACTAGGGTAGCATGTGCAAAGGTAACCTGTGAATCACCTCTATGGTCCAGTTGTGGTTTATGTGAGTCATGTGTCAATGTCACAGCTGCCACATGTATGCAGTCAGCCATCACCCTTGGCCAGGAACCTACAACACATGTGTGGGATGCCACCACACAGCCAATCTGGGACTGGGCTCTCTGAACCCAGTAATGCCATACCCTGTCAGGTGGCATGTCATATATACTACATCCTGGACAAACGTCAACCCCAATCCCTGCTGCTACTATTGATAATACCCCTGAAGATGTTCCTGATAGTTTTGACCAATTCTTTACTGAGACATTTCAGGCCCTAGCTAGCCATCTACCTCCTAGCTCCCCTGGTCCTGAAAGTAGCACCCCTAGAAACCTACTTGCGTTCAGCTGCCAACCAGTCACCACTTCACTTCTCCGTACCTTGATTGAAACAGTGAAACCCACTACACTTTATGCTGATCAACTCACTGCCGAGTACCTATCAAAATCAGATGATGCTATTGCTTACCCCGTCTCAAAGGTAATCAAACAAACCATGGTAGAATCTAAATTACCCACCATCTGGAAAATGTCATATGTAATCCCACTTCACAAAGGAGGCAGCTCTACTGAATTCTCCAATTATAGGCCAATAGCTATACTCTCTCCACTTGCAAAGATAAAGAAACTTTAGTCATAGACAATTCATGCACCACCTAATCCAAAATCGCCTTATGGCAGACACTCAGCATGGCTTCCATCCTCATCACAGCACTACTTCAGGCCTCCTAGCCTTTACTAACACCATAAACCATACTTGCAACACTAATTATATATCCTCAGCCCTCTGTTTGGATCTTTCCAAGGCATACGATATGGTTGATCACCAACTTGTAATCCACACCCTGCAAACATTCTGTCTAGATACTGGAGCCTTCCAATGGTTTCAATCCTACCTGCATGGTTGACAGCAGGCTGGCCTCTGGCAGAACAAACTCTCTAACCTTCTACCTAACACCCACAGAGTACCACAAGGCTCTATACTAGGGCCCTTGCTGTTCTCCATCTTCATTAACGACCTTTATACTGTCATCCCAAAAGTCAGCTGTATCCAATATGCTGAAGACTCTACTCTGATCTGCTCAGCCACATCTCCAGTAGAGTTATGGTCAGCTACCCAGACCACCTTTAATACAATAGAAAACTGGCTTTCTGAACATCATCTGATCCTAAATCCCAAATAAACTAAACTGCTGTTATTTCACCAACACGTAGGTCTACCGCTTTCACCGTTACCATAACATCAACTGATGGCACAATAATCTCCCCTGACCCATCTACTAAACTATTAGGTGTCATCATAGACAATAATCTCAAATGTGACCTACATGTTAACCAAATTATCAAAGCCATCAATAGAAAACTAGGGTCACTTTACAGAATTAAAGCCTTCCTAGCCCCTCCAGCTAAAGGTGCCATAGCTCGCTCATACCTTGTTTCAACCCTTCTGTATGCATCCCCTCTACTCTCGAATATGAACAAGACTATCCTTAACAAACTCTCAATTTGCTACAACCACATTGCCAGGTTTGCCACTGGGCTGCCTTTTAGGACACATCATTACATCAATCTAAACCAGCTTGGTTGGCTTGCAATACCCAGCCTAATACAGTATAACCAACTGATTATGGCCTATAAAATCCTCTATAATCCAGACAATACTCCTGCACTTCAAATATTATCACCCCCTATAACAATCCTAGACCGCTTCGATCCTCTAACAAACTACTAATTCAGACTAGCAAATTTAATAACACAGCTGGTGATTCTCTCTTTGCAAACTCTGTAAGTAGATCCTGGAACTCACTTCCAGCTGATATTACCCTACTTTCCACCTTAGGTCAATTTAACACTAGACTCAAACAACATTTGTCACTTAACTGGCTATGTCAATGTATCAAGCCTGGCTAACTTGAATGTGTAACATCTGTGAACCAGTTTACTGTGTAATTTAATTTAATCCTGACTTGTGCTCAGGACTAACATTAACCTGTGGAACATGTTTAACTTGCTTACTTATGTAATCTCTGTAAATAATCTGTTTGTAATATGTAATGCTGGTATTATGTAATGCTGTATCTGCTTACCCTCGTAGCTTTTCTCCCCGGGCCTCCCCTGGAAATGGACATGCATCCAGTCGGACTATCCCAGTCAACAAATGTAGGATAAATAAATAAATAAATAAATAAATAAAATATATTACAGTGATTACAATACAAGTCAGACATTGACATGCACTGACAGCATGCTGAACACACTGGGGCATACGTGGGGACTCAGAATAGCATCCTGCCTGAGCATCACACACCTCTGCAGCTGGCACACAGGCATATGTTCCATCGGAACAGAGCACATGCCACACATGGCACACACATCCCCTGTGCCACACACTCACAGCCTGTAGGGCTACACAACACACCTGCTGCAGATGTGTCAGGTACCTGTCTTGTGTGCTGCACTGGGGTCCCGCTCAACAGGCTGTATCTGGTGAAGGTCACAGTGATATGCCTCAGGGGCACTATGGTCCACCACAGAACACATGCATACAAGTCAGTCAGAGGCATGGACACATATGACTCACTCATTGACCATGCCAGTATGACTGCCTGAGACATACCTCCCTGGACTACATGATAGGGAACATAGAATGGATCTCTCAGCATGTGGCACAGGCCAGTATGAGCCTAATCTTGGTTGCCAACATACCCTCACCAGGTATGCTACCACTATATATGGGAAGGGTGTTGTATGTCTACATTATGCTCAGTCTCCACTGTCATTCATAGGGTATCCACTGGCTGTCAATGTGTGCTTACATGCTAGGGAAGCCACAATGATGTGCAAGGGTCATCTTGCATGTGACACCCATGGCCCGATGTATAATGGCAAAGCTCCTTGGTACACACATACTGCCTTATGCTGCAGGACATGGTTTACATAGCCACCTCCATGGGTATCACACAGGTTAGGACACTAACAGTGCTGCTACACAACAACAGCAGTGTACACCGGAAGATGCATGCACCAGACACTGTCCTCAGCACGGTGAACTGCAATGTCTGTGCAGTACCAGATTCATGATTCATGGCTCACAGGTGTTACCCATCACTGACAGGTTATGCCCCATACCATGCCTGTCGTCCCCTACACATGTAACACACATGGACAGGGGGGTGGTATCCCAAGGTACCACAGATTCACACACCTCCAGGTTGTTGGCACAGCATAAAGCATCAGGGCCTAATCATGTGCAGCTAACAGTGTGTCGGACTGCCATCTGGTTCATAGCCTGGCACACACAACCCTCCCATACACAGGAAGACCACCTATCCTCCATAACAACACTGGCAATATGACAGTCTCAAGAACTGTGTTTATACGGCTGGACTGCATCCAGCCAAACATTGTGCGTGAGCATTACTGTAGCTACAACACACTAGTGGAAGTGTTCACAGCATGTGGTCACTGAATTACAGTGGAATGACATGTTACCACTACCACAACAGTGGAAACATGCAGCACCTGTACATCGACTACATGTACACTATATGGCCCAGACCAGATGTGTATCCCCTGCTGTAGGTATTTCACCATATACACCCACACTGTATAGAGACATACCACGTGCGGACCCTGCACAGTAAGACACAGTCATATTGGTATACATTGCAAATACCATTTATCCACTCAAGGCATGTGTCAGACATGGTAACTACTGCAGGTCACAGGTATTTATGTGTATGTGTCACACACATACATCATGTGTGCAATGCCATTGCTGGTTTAGGCAATGGCATGCATTGTTATGTACAAAGACCCACACAAGGTCATACTGTGTGACACAACCAGACGTGGCAGTTGTGGGTTACCAAAACATACCTATCTGTACTCTGACAATTGTAATAGACACAGTAGCAGAGTGCACTATTGGCATTACTAGCCAACTAGCCCTGTTTGGCTGTGCTGATAGTGTGGTGACATCCCCTGTGTTTACTGGGGGAGTATGCAGCATCTGGTGTATTGTAGTATTTGCCAAAAGGATCTGTTCTCTCACACTTGCATTTACACACACCCTACTACCCCCACACACATGCACACTTGCAATTTGCAGGATTCATTCCCCTACCTAACTAAGTCATGACACGTGAGAGAGACGCAGTAGCAAAGCGCACTATTCGGTTTACTAGATAGTTCCTCTTCTCTGGCTGTACTTATAGGGTGCTGACAACATCAGTATTTTGAAAGGGTAATGTGCATCAGGTAGTGTGATCTCCTGATTGCCAAAACTAACATGCTTTTCATACGGAAATGCGCACACACAAACTCCCCACATCCAAACACACACATATGCTATTTACAGTTTCAAACTCCTACCTAACTACATTATGATACTCGGGAGAGACACATTAGAAGGGTGCGCTATTCGCATTACTGGGAGGCTTCCCTTCTCCTGCTGTACTTATAGGGTGCTGACATCATCTGTGTTTAGAAAGGGGAGTGTGCATCCTGTAGTGTGTTCTCCCAGTTGCCAAAAGGGACATTTATCTCACACAAAATTGCACACACACTAACCCCCCTCATCCAAACACACACACTTGCCATATGCAGGATTCAAACCACTACCTAACTATGTTATGACACTCGAGATGGACGCATTAGTGGAGCACGCTATTCGCATTACTGGGAGGCTTCCTTTCTCCTGCTGTACTTATAGGGTGCTGACATCATCTGTGTTTAGAAAGGGGAGTGTGCATCCTGTAGTGTGTTCTCCCAGTTGCCAAAAGAGACATTTACCTCACACAAAATTGCACACACACTAACCCCCCTCATCCAAACACACACACTTGCAGGATTCAAACCACTACCTAACTATGTTATGACACTCAAGACGGATGCATTAGCAGAGCACGCTATTTGCATTACTGGGAGGCTTCTCTTCTCCTGCTGTACTTATAGGGTGCTGACATCATCTGTGTTTAGAAAGGGGAGTGTGCATCCTGCAGTGTGTTCTCCCAGTTGCCAAAAGGGACATTTACCTCACACAAAATTGCACACACACTAACCCCCTTCATCCAAACACACACACTTGTCATGTGCAGGATTCAAACCACTACCTAACTATGTTATGACACTTGAGACGGACGCATTAGCGGAGCGCGCTATTCGCATTACTGGGAGGCTTTCCTTCTCCTGCTGTACTTATAGGGTGCTGACATCATCTGTGTTTAGAAAGGGGAGTGTGCATCCTGTAGTGTGTTCTCCCAGTTGCCAAAAGGGACATTTACTGCACACAAAATTGCACACACACTAACCCCCCCTCATCCAAACACACACACTTGTCATGTGCAGGATTCAAACCACTACCTAACGATGTTATGACACTTGAGACGGACACATTAGCAGAGCGCGCTATTCGCATTACTGGGAGGCTTTCCTTCTCCTGCTGTACTTATAGGGTGCTGACATCATCTGTGTTTAGAAAGGGGAGTGTGCATCCTGTAGTGTGTTCTCCCAGTTGCCAAAAGGGACATTTACCACACACAAAATTGCACACACACTAACCCCCCTCATCCAAACACACACACTTGCAGGATTCAAATCACTACCTAACTATGTTATGACACTCGAGACGGACGCATTAGCAGAGCGCGCTATTCGCATTACTGGGAGGCTTTCCTTCTCCTGCTGTACTTATGGGGTGCTGACATCATCTGTGTTTAGAAAGGGGAATGTGCATCCTGTAGTGTATTCTCCTAGTTGGCAAAAGGGATACTTCTTTCAAACAGTCTTGAACACACACAAACCCCCTCCACCCATACTGAGCATGTACAGGATTCAAACCCCTACCTAACTATGTTATGACACTCAAGACGGATGCATTAGCGGAGCGCGCTATTTGCATTATTGGGTGGTTTCCCTTCACCTGCTGTACTTATAGGATGCTGACATCATCAGTGTTTAGAAAGGGGAATGTGCATCCTGTAGTGTGTTTTCCCAGTTGCCAAAAGAAACATTTCCCTCTCACAGCCTTTCACACACACAAACCCCACTCACCCACACAGCATTTGCAGGATTCTAACCCCTACCTAACTATATTACGACACTTGAGGGAGACGCATTAGCAGAGCGCACTATCCGAATTACTGGGCATCTGTTCTGCACCTGTAGTATTTATAGGGTGCTGACATCTTTATTTCTACAGAGGTATGTAGATGTAGTACTACCTGTCAGGTGGGGGATAGCATATATATGCATTTGCAGCCACCTATGTCAGGGTCAGATATGCACATCGCACTGGCAGGTTATGTTCTATACCATGCTTTGGGACCACAGGACCTGTAACACACAATACAACCAGTACAGAACACCACACCCACATCCAGGACACACACTTAGCTTCCCTGGGAACAGTGCCAGGATATGCAGGTGTTCACATACACCATTCCAGTTGTTAACATCAGGTACAGGCATATTGTGTGTGAGAACTACTCAGGCCTCTACCACTTTACCCTACAGCCACTACAATTTGTGAGTCCATGTGCTATGGCAGAACCACACACCACAGCCACATGGGTGAATACATATTGCACCTGTCCATCTGCAACGTGGGTACTCACTGTTCCACACCAGAGGTAGACCACCATTGTTGATATCTGACCATACCCACCTTTCCCTGGACATCCATATCCCATCTCCACCCCCAGGCAAGGTTGTCACTGCACACAAACTGTGTTTAGCACAAGGAGACTCTACACTTGTGTAGACTGGGGTGGATGACTTCAGAGGACCCATGCTGGAGGACTATACTGGCCACTCAGCATAATCCTTGACAATTGCATTCTATGAGCATGTGAACAGTTTGCATTGGTCATGCTATCCCACATATACCCATGACTGCTCCACAACAAGACACCTGTCAGCTGTACACCAGCCATATATGCGCAGTACAACAGACAGAGTGACCTAATACATTGCAGAGCTGTAGCCCACAGAGGGAGGACATCTGTGGACAGTTCCGGCATGGCACTTCATTCACACATACACATTACAACATAGTGTTGACAGTGGAATCGTCCAGAGAATGCAGATAGGGCTCCCCTCAGTCTGTTATTGATGGACACCTACTGTTAGAGACCCTCAGCAACCCTCTCACAGCACACACCGACAACATGGCTGTGGCTTAGCACATTCAATCCCTGAGACCTCCATGGTGCCCCTGCTTGACAGAGGCACAGCTCACTAGCCTCACATGTTGCCTTCTGTGACCTACTTTACAGTGGCACAGTAGCCTACTATCCTGGGGATGCAGATGCCAAGCACACTCTGGCTGAGCTGTCATTCCCTAGGGCAAGAAGCCTAGTATTGACCTCTACACCCATATGTTCAATTGTCGGATGCACAATATTTGTTGTGCTGTTCTACTGTTTACAGGTCTTTATTGCCATAGCATTCCCTGTTCCTATGACCAACTTGTGTATCTGTGGAAGATGTTTGCATATGGCGATCCACTATATCACTTATGTCTCTGTGGTCATTTACTGTGTGCACTGGGCTGATTGCTGTGTTGTGGTTGGTTCCTGGACTGACACGTACAAATACCAGATATGTGTGGCCAACTGCTAAACAGAGATATGGCCTAAGTGTGTGAGCATGCCCAGTTCAGCCTTTCCATGGCATGTTGTCTGACATATGCCTCATTTATCAAAGTGTGCGAGCATGCCCAGTGTGAGCTTTCCATATGTTGCACTCTGACGTCCACCACATATTTAGGTGTGTGTGAACTTCAACAATATCACACGTTTATGGTTGTGTGTTGGGTGTCATGTTGTGTACTAACTGGCCAACTGCTTCGTGTCTGTCACAACAGGGATTATACTGTGCCTGCAGGGATTGCATGGGATACTTTGCAGACAGTTCTCAACATACTTTCATAATGACCTAACACTGTAGTACCGTATAGTGTACTGGTTCAGTACTTTCACTGTGGTGGACAGTATCCTGGGCTTTAGTCCTATGACTGCTTGACATCTTCATAGTGAGCACAACAGACTGTGTAGGGGCCAGTTGTGCACATATGACCATATTGCAATATGTTCAGATATGGACTACCTACACCAGGCTCGTCCAACATTGCTAGTGTATTCCACAACATGGGTGGACATTGGCAAACACTAGCGATGTTCCCTAGGCCATTTCTGATGCTAGTCACAGGGTGTGTTTGTCCTTCGACACACATTGTAACTGGAGTTTGCCATGACATATGTCATGGTTAGTATACTGTGCCTCCGTCTACCTCTGACATAACAGTGATACCCAGGGTTAGCCTACCATCTCCCATACACTAATCAGGATGCTTCTTGAGGGGTGTCGATATGTGGCTCTCTGGCTGACCTGTACCAGGAGTTTACTGAAGAGTGGGGGTGCCTTCTGTGTTATGGATCATTCTGTACAGCTTGTCCTATGTATGTCAGTGCTGGAGTTCAGGTCTCTCATGTGCATAGCTCACTGCCATTCAGATTGTACAAGGTGCAACATGTTTATTCATTCCAGGTTGGACATGGCTTCATACATCAGGCACAGCTTTCCTGTAGCTGGGAAGGATGGCGGTGTGTGGGGCTGCAGTTTGTTTACTCAGGCAACACATGGCATCTGTTCATGCTCTTTGCTACCCTGGTGGGGTACTGTTGTGGACTTTACAGTTGATGGAGGTGTCTGCTGCGGTATATCCCACAGGGGCTATTGTAGTCAGTTGTGACGCTGATGGAGGATGGCTGCAGAGCCACAGTGAGTTCCCTTTATCTACATCTGCCAACCTTCATGTTTGGGTGGGTATATGGTACATGTTTCTGCAAACACTACAGCCACATGTTTGTCCAGTGCAGGATATTTATCACCTTTTGTACCCAGGTCTCTCATTACATGTTAGGTACCTCATGGGTTAACACCTGTGTGGTAATTTGTGTGCACTTACTGTATATCCATGGTGGTTGTCTATACACAGTTCTGCAATTAGCTTGCTGACATGGCTATGGCTACAGTTGTCTGTTTGTAGGTGGCCCTTTTGTGGGTTGCTTGTGTCAGCTGGGGGTCGGATATGGTGGGCTGTTTGTACTCCTCTGCATACATGCTCAGTCACAGTCCTTCCATGTTGGCCTATACCTATGGGACATATATACAGAACGGGAGTGGGGGGGCCAAGACCAGGCCTTGTGGGATGCCACTCATATCCGCTTTGTAGTCTGACATGGATGTGGCATGTCTGACTATGTCAGTTCTGTCCTTGGTCTGGTTTGCAACCCCTCTACTGGCATAGGGGTATATATTTAAGCTGCTGAACATATCCATACTGAACTCGTACGGTATTGTCTAGAAGCATGTGCACGGTCCAGCTACGCTGTGTGGACCACATTGCCCTCATCAATGACCTTAATGACTGCTTCAAATGGGTCAGACATGTTTAGGGGCAGGTTCTGCAGTTACAACAGCCACACTGTGTAGGGTCCAGTATCAGTAGGTCCACAATAGCCTTCTGTCTGCGGTACATACTGATCCTTTCCATAGCTGTGGAGAACAATCTTGTCAGGATCCTGGGGTGGTAGTTTGGAGTATCCATTCAGGCAACACCTTTGTTGTGATGGACCACTGTTGTTGTACACTGCTCTTTGGGTACATATCCTGTGGTAAGGCTGACATTGGGCAGTAGTGTGATTTGGCATTCCATTATTCTTGGAGTCCATGTTGGCCTCAGCACAGGACACCATCACATACCTTTGTTGCTGTGTGTTCTGCTTTGCAGATGATGGCTGTTACCTCAGCATCTGCAATGTCAGGGGACCATCAGTCTGCTGGGATAAGTATTTTGCACTCGGGGGGGGGGTGTTTGCACTACACCTGACAGGTTCTATGTTAGCAATATGTGTGTGTGTGTGTGTGTATGTGTATGTGTGTTTGGTATGTTGTTTGTAATATCTGTGTGATTCGGAGCATATCTGTGGATGCCCAACATGGTTCCTACCATCAGTTGGGTAAGCCTTGTGATTATCCTTAGTGTCCTGTATGTTTTGTATCTTCATAGGTTCATGGGTTCATACTAGGCTATATACCCTAGGCCATTAGTAAGCCTAGCCAGAGTGTGTGTGTCTTTCGCCACCCCTTGCTATGTTCAATTATGGCCATTTCTGAGGTTCTTCACTGTGCCTCTGTCTGGTCGTGACACAGTGAGGACCCCCAGTATACATGTACGGTCATCCATCCACTTGGCAATATTCCTGTTGAGGGGTGTCAGTGAGGGGCTCTGCCTACCATGGATTGGGATCCTGTTTCTGGGTGTGGGGAGCCTATGGGTTATGTATCTGTCCCTCCAGCACATCTTATTTCATTATGTGTTGAGGCTGACATCTGTGACTCTCACAGCTCCAATGACTTTGATTTCCTGTGGTGTAGCATGTCCATTACTCCTGTGTTGGACATGGCCTTGTACAATAGACATACAATGCCTCTGTGTAGGCAGTGTGTGACTGCAGTCAGCTGGGGTGTCTACAGCCAGGCAGCATATGACATATATTTCACACCCTTTATCCTGTTGGTGGGGTAACTATGAGGTCTTCCGAACCGCTGCAGGTGTCACGTACGGTACATCCCATATGAGTCATTGTACTAGATTATGGGTCTGATAAGGGAACAGTACAGCGGCACAGTGACCTCTGTTGATGTTGATGTGAATCCTTTCATGATACGGTGTCCAGTATCGACAGTCTTCATAGCCACATTGGCATTGTGGGTGTCACATGACAGATTAATGTCGACCTGTGTCCCTAGGTCCCTGATTACTCGTTGCATACATAATGGTTTGACACCTATGTGGTAATTTGTGTGTACCTTGTCTGGTATTTGGTGGGACATTCATACTGTCCAGTGTCTTCGGATGTCTGGGTGGAGTTCTTGTGTGTGAGAGTGTGGTCTGCCGCATGCTACAGACTGTACAGCAGTTTTGACTACAGTTATGTGCACATGGGTGGTGTCCGCTGCTTTGTGCATTGTCAGTTACCTGGCAATATGGGTGTCTGTGCTGTATATGGATACTCCCCCTCCTTTGATGTTTTGGTGCAGGTGTTGGGGCCATAACACATGATATGTGGAATAACCTAGTAGTGCTGGTGTGCTATCACTAGGCTTGCAGCAGGCTTCTGTCACTGCACAGACATCAATGTTCTCCATAATGGGAAGTGCCTCAGGGGCATGCATATTGCAGTTTACACATCTGGCATTGGTCAGCATTACCCTTATGTTTCCTACCACTTATGTTTTCTAGGGTGGTGGGTAGTCTTTTTGGCCTTGCCTACATACGTCTCTATGGAGGCGGCAAAGGCCTTATCCAGTATCCAGACGCACACGGGTAACAGCTGAAAGCCATCCCTGGAACAGCAGCATGGCTTGTCATGCTTGACATCTCAAGCAGACACACATTAGACCCTCTTGGACTGACAGCTGTAACTGTGCCAGCTGTTAAACATGAACATTCTGTGTTTGTACTGTGGCATCATTCTTGGTGAGGGTTGGATGCTGCACACAGCCAGTGTCATCCCGCCCTGGGGTACATACTCAGAGGGACCATCCATGTCTCTTTTGATATTGACCAGGGAGGTACATCTCAGGTAATTCACACCAGCATGGACATTGAGTGCATCATATTTCTGCTTGCTTTGGGGTGACCTGCGTACTTGTATTATGCGGCATTTTGTGGCAGCCTACAAGCAGCTTACTCTACCCTTTCCCTTGTTCAGTCTGGTGAGTGGGACAGCAGTGTGTCTGCCTATACAGACACCTATCACGACTGTATCAGGCATGTTGTTTCTCCTTCTGGCCTGTGACTGGCACACCAGCTTTGCATACTATTCGTTGCATGTGCTATGTTTGAAGGTTGTGGTTGCTTGTGATCTACTTTGGAGGCTTCTGTTGGTGTGGTGTGTTTGTAATTAAGGCCTCCAGGAATATTTGTCTGTGTTTATGTGTTTGGTTTACAGTTGTGGTAGGTCTATGTGGGACTGGGTTTGTGGTGTATGTGGTTACCTTCTCCTCTTGACTAGTTTTGACAGTACTGAGTTGGTAGAGCTCAACCTCTGGTTTGGATACATGGCTGCATCTATCACATATATTTGTATTTATTGGGGGGTGTTGTGGTTGTCTGTGTACTTGGTACTGGTGTCACATTGCCTCTGGATTCACAGATTCTACTTGTTGTGGCTGGACTTAGTGGACTGTATGTGTGGACATATGTTGTTGCCATACTACTGATCAGTGATTACTTCCCTTTTTATGTTTGCTCTATCATGTGGTAGCTTCCTCATTCTCTTGCATGGTTTGGTAATGGCTGGAGTCCAGCATGTCAGATGCCTGCGTGTATGGCATTGTGTGTTGTTGTTATTTGTGATTGCATACTCCAAGCATTCCTGGCTGTGTTCATGGAATGCCTGTATAACATGTTCTGTGGTGTGTCCCATATTCTGCACTTGCACAGGGCCTTTTGTGGATTCAACATCGGTTTTGAGGGCTGCAACCTATGCTTTACACATGTTTTTCACTGTGGTATTTTGGCCAGGGACTGGGGTCAGGATGTGTATATCCAGTGTGATTACTCTATGGTCTGGTCTTACCAGTGAGGGGTACACTTCTCATCTTGCCATCCAGTACACATGTTGCTGATTATCACATCCAGTATGCTTACCCCTCTTGTGGGAGTGGTACATTGTTCCTGGGCATTTTGGTTTATGGAATCTGGGTAATTTTCTCCTACTGTGTTGGTGCTAGTACAATGCTACCATTGTATGTCTGGGTATTTTCAGTCAAGCAATATAATGTGGTTTGGGGGGCTTGATATATTCGTGTATTCCAACATAGGCCAGGTGCAGTTCCTGGTATTAGGACAGTTGTCTGCAGCAGGCTATATACTGGGAGGCGGTTTTAGCCATTGGTATTTGACCATGGCTAATCCATGCTGCTTCTTGTTGTGGTACCAACATGGGGGTGTGGTTATCCTTGCCATTTCTTGCTAGTCACCCTCCTTTTGTAGCTTGTTCCATGTTTTGCGGCTGTACAGCACAGTATGAGGTGTGACCTGGCAGTGTTAGGGTGCTGATGTGAGCCTTGACCCAGTTCTCTATTACAGGACTGGTATCTACATTCTCCATACTGTGTGCGTTTACACTGCACACATCTTGCTGTTTATACATCTGTCATTGGGTAGCATTACATCTAGGTTCCTATCCCTTGTAGAACCTATGAAGGTGGGTTTGTGTTTTGAGACTTACCTATTCAGGGCATGCTGTGGGTACTGACAGCCTTTGCTGGTATCCATGGGGCATGGCATGATAGGTGCACGCCACCCCTAGTAGGTGGTGCATCATGTCAAGCTCTGCATGTCTTCCCAGCCTGAAACACATTGGTTCCCCTTTGACTAACTGCATTACTTCAGCCAGTTATTGCACTTGATCATCCCATCGTCATTTTGTGGCTTCATGCTTGGTGAGGGTGGATGTTAGTCAGGGTGCTCAGGTGTGCATATAGTACATGGTGTTACATTACTTAACACATAGCATTCATGCCTCAGGTGGTGCTGCAGGGCTGCCTCTGTCAGATGCGCATATTACACTTCCATGTACATGTTTGTGAGCAGGTCATGTCATTTTAGGCATCCATGTTATTATTTGAGTGAGTCAGAGGGGGTATCATTCCCAGGGTTCCTACTGAGCCAGTGTATGTGCTATGCATTGCCTCTTTGCCAAGGCCAGGGCATACTGGACATGCTTCCTTCTGCCTACTGGGGCAGGCTCAGGTTGTTCCTCCTCCAAGTCACGCTCTGTCTGTGATGGCCTTGGCAATGGTGGGGGGCTGTTTGGCCCGGCCCTATGCTGGTCCTGCTGCAGCTGTTTCACAAGATCATATTATGTAGCATAGCACATACCATGACAATTTGGGTACATGTAGTTGGTGTGTACTGCAAGGCTCCACCAGATGTGTCCAGACACCGGAACCGTGACTTGAGCAGCCCAAACACACACTCTATTACATTACGTGTTTGTGCATGTGCCTCATTATGGCGTTTCTGTTCAGGTGTGTGTGCGTTTTTGATGGGTGTCATCAGCCACGGCTCCAGTGCATAACCTGCATCCCCCACTAGGTGTCCGTGTGGGATGTCCCCATTGGCAAATGTCTGGTACAGCTGCGTCAAATGCCAGATGTGGGAATCGTGGTAACTCCCAGGGCAGCCAGCACACACATTCATTATTAGGCCCTGGACATCACACACGACCTGGCAGTTGATGGAGGGGAAGCCCTTGCGGTTAATGTAGGCCCTACCCTGCTCACCGGCTGGTGCTTTGATGCGTATGTGCGTGCAGTCTATTGCACCCAGTACCTCAGGGTATTCTGCTATTTGCTGGAAGAGACTCATATTGCTGGCCAATACCTCACGGGCATTGGGGAAATATACATGATCACCGACATGTGCTGACATGGCATCCAGGAACTGGTGCAGTACCCTGGAGGCTGATGCCTGTGATATCCCCATCATATCACCAGTTGGTCTCTGGAAGGTACCTGTTGCTAGTATTCTTAGGCCAACACATACCTTGGTTTCCACTGGGATGGGTTCCCCTCTGTTGGTTCCATGTGTGAGGCATGGCCTGCACAAATCAACAATTTGCTGCAGGAGCTCTCTGTCCACTCTATAGCGCTCTACTATCTCCAGCTCATGTAACCCGTGATAGGTGACCCTGGGCCTGTACACTCTTCTCCGTCTCCTCACTGTGGGTTGTCTGGCACCATCTGCATTGTCACCACCCTCAGCAAGTCGCCTATGTCTCATTATGACAGCTATGGCAGCCCCTAACATTTCTGCTCTGAGTGAAGCTTTTTCAGTTTTCACTTCTATTAGCTTACTCCTGTCTTGCAGTGTCTCTTAAGGGAAACATCCTGCACTACTGTTTGCAGAGTTTTAAGTGCTGGGCTGGGCTACTGTTCTGCCTGTGTAATTGCCTGCTTCTAATTGTTTTCACCTGCTAGCTTCAGCAGTTATCCCTGCTAGCTTCCTATTAATTCTGTTGCTTCCTTTTTCCTCTCTGTTTCCTCTGGGAGGGAGCAATGTGCATACTATCAGAAACATGCTCACAGTGGCTTACACGCTCGCACACGTGCTTACACAGTTCAGAATCTACTTATTCGGGTTAAAACGCGTGTACACCCGCGCAAACACTGTTACACATCTGCCAACAGCCTCCAACATACTCAGCCTGCCCTACACACGCGCACACCCACGCAAACAGTGTTAAACATCTCCCAACATGCTCCCACATGCTCAGACTACCTTACACGTGCGCACACTGTCCTACTCGCGCTTCATGGCGCGCACACGTGCGCATGCACGCCCAGCAAGAAACTTTGGTGTAAGTAACAGTGTACACCTTCCATTTCTTGACTTTCCATGACTTATCTAGTGGCACACCTCTTTCCATGATCTGTGTCTGTCATCTGTCATGTTACACTGGCCTCCAATGAACTGCATTTCTTTCTTCCATTCCCCCCTGTGATGTCACCTATCTCCTACTCTATTCCTCCCCCTTATGTATCTCTTACACTACTCAGACTGTGCTCATTTGCTATGTGACTGTGAGAGTCAGTATCCGTACCCTCATTTACATGAGATTGCCTACTAATGCTTAGTTACATGTCTTAGACTCAGCTTCCCCCCTTAGCAACCACTACACGGTGGCCATGTTGTTTTTGGTCTGCTGGTCCCTGCATTGTCATTCCATGTATTGCATGAAACCCACATTTGTGGGTTTATAACCTTCTTTTTTATGTTTTTATGCAGCGCAGCCTGTTTGCGCGGGGCTGCACTGGGTTCCGAAAAAAAAATTATAATTTTATTATTTTGGCATCGGGTTATATTGCCAATGGCCACATATTTGGCCATTGGCATGCTGCCTGAGTCATATGCAACCTTTTTTTGGAGCTGACATGGCTCCGTTGTGGAATTTGCAGAAACGTACTCAGTTGTCAACTGAGTACATTTCTGCAGCTAAAACGTCTCTTACACGGACTGGTTTCTGCTTCATGGATCGCTAATATACCTCATTTGCATACCTTTCGGATGCAAGTGAGGTATTTAGCATGTCCACGCCCAGTCCGTGTAAGAGACATTTTAGCTGGTCTCTTACACGGAGCTTAGGGCTGTTCCTGGATCGCGAGGCTTGCATGGAGTGTTGCACGTCTCTTACACTCCGTGCAAGCCTTCGTGAATCCTGCCCATTATTAGATAAGAGTTGACAGAACAAATTCTGTACACCACTTATCTCAGTGGTTAGATACTGCAATATGTATTCTGGCATAGCAGTTGCTAATGTGTCAGAAATGCTGATTATTGTATTAAACTCCTGTATAAATATCATATAGGATGGTAAGACCCTTTTAATAGCATGCATGCTTAGTATAACATGGAAATGCTTTATGCATTAGGTCTAGGAAATGTGAATCAACTGAGAAATGCAACTAAAAAGAGGTTGTAAACCCGCAATGACAGAAACAGTTTTCTGTCATAGAAGTGGGATTGTGGGCCTAGAGTTCACACTTTAGGCAGGACATATCCACAGGAAGCTTTGAAGGTGTGGAATACCATACAAGAAAGTCCTGTGGATGTGATTAAAGGGTAAGAAGAAAACTACAGTGGATGGGAGATCGTAAGTTTACCCCTGGGATCTCTTTTGTGTCGCTGCTTGACAGAGGTACAGTAAACTAACCTCAAAAGAGCTACCTTCTGTGACCTACTATACAGAGGCACAGTCAGCTAATCTAAAAGGATGGTGAAAGCCAAATACACTCTGGCTAGGCTTATAAATGCCATAGGGCAGATAGCCCAGTATCAACCTATGAACCTATGAACATGTAGATGGATGTACAGTAATTTGGCTTGAACTGTTCTGCTCCTATTAAGAATACATCAGGCATACTCATGGCTTTCTACTAGGTATTTGAATTTTGTATGGAGTGCATTATATGTCATGCTTTTGTAGGACTGCATTTCATTTGAACGTATGGTGTGTTTATATTGCATTTATTTCTATTGTCCAGTAAAAGCATAATTTATCCATGAGAAGAGAAGATAGGATAATGTCAATAGATGATCAAAATGTGAAAAATTGAAAACAGGAAGTTTTCTGATGCATTGCTTATATAATACCTGATAGACTATAAATGGAAAAACATTTGGAAAGTGTCAATGAGTTTAGTGAGGCTGATGTCTGAAAATATGTATATGTTAGTCAAACTGTAATTAATATGCACTGTCAAGGTTTGATGAAGAGAGTTGGGGACTGCAGTGCCAAACAAAGATATATATTGCAAGAAGATTATGTCATTAATTATGCCAAAGATCTATAAAAATTAAAATAGCTGTGCACCAGTCTGTATTAATTTCTTTAATAATGTGAAACTTCTGAGTTTACTGTACAAACTTTCATGGACACAAAGATGTAGTTTATAAATTTCACATTAAGTTTTGGAGATGCTAACAAATATCAATCCAGTTTTGAAAGCATTACATTCTGACCTCAAGCATCTGCCAATAAATGACTCAACAAAGCACTGGAAAGAGAAATCTTAACAATGATACAATTGTATGTAACTTGTTGCCTGGTGTGGATACCAGCCTGACTCTTGAAACTTAACTTAGATGGAAAATTCAGTGCAAGCACTAGGCTACTTGCTAAGAAATAGAAAACTTCACTTTTTGTACATATGTGGAACATAGACTATCAAAGGAGTGGATCATATCTCTCAAATGTCCAGACTCTCACAGAATGTGCAGATTTTTGCATTATATTTTTGGTCTGTTCCACATAAAATTTGTGGTTTTCTGTGAAATCATGGAGGATTGAAGTCTCTAAAAGATGACAGACATCTGAGTTTCAAGCTTCATAGCCTAAAGAAAATGCATGCTAAGACAAATTATTTTATTCTAGCAACTTTTTTAAGTTTATAAGAGCAATATTTAAAATCTGTTCCTATTTTTTGGCCTTTGTCCCCCATTATTTTAGACTTTGTCCTGATTTATTGTGCTAAGACTTGATGAACCAGTAACCAGACAGAGTCAGTACTTCTTATGCTAACTGGTTGAGGGTATGGTGTGTGTCTGTGGTACAAGTGTAGAGAACAAACATGTAAATGTTATTTATGTGGAACAAACAGTGTAAAACCGCATTCACAACAAACTTGGTAGGGGCTGAGTTCCTGTCCTCCCCCATGCATGTGGTTTTATCACTATACCCACTGGTACTTTGGGGAAAAGAACATTTTTCTCCATGAAGCTCAGTCTTAATTCTTGAACAAGTACAGTTTTGGCATGAGTTGTATGCATAAACAAGTGTCCTCACATTGCTGTCTGTTGAGACAGTGCTAGGCTTATTATTATTATTATTATTATTATTATTATTATTATTATTACTATTATTATTTATTATTATTAATATGCTACTATAGTTGGGAATTTTACTTCTGAATAGTGCTCTCTAAAAGTATAATTTAAAGCTTCTGTTGCTGAGTCTTTAAATTCCCATAATTAAGGTCAGCCTCAGCTATGCTCCAGTGGCTACAGTGATGGTGGGATATGATGACACATTAACAGCCCGTAGGTGCCAGCTTCTATTTTTTTTCTGTTGGGTGGTATATATGTAGTGTTGGCAGTCAAGACATGTGTACGCTTCTACTCTCATGTGTAGGATATCTGCCAGGACCACTCCATATACTAATAAAGCAGGTAACACATCCCCTCCCTTCCAAACCTGTATAAGGGCAAGGTTGTCACTGGAGATACTGACCCTTTCTGTCTGCAGCCACTGTACTGATTACCACAGTCCATTCTCAAACCTGAAGCACAGCTAAATACACAAATACTTACTAATGGGAACACACTACATTATCATGCTGTTTTTTTCTTGGAAGCTTTCTGGAAACATTTCTGGGTTAGGATTTCTCCAGTATAGCTTTAAATATATCCAACAGTCCCTGAAGTGAGCATAGCTTGGGATAGAAATTTATTTGAAAAACAGCATTTTTTGTCCATTTCCATACTAGAATAACATGGAACTTTGAGCTGTGGTACACTTGATATCTCACGAATAGATGTCAGTCCCCTGTGACAACAACCAGCCCAGTGAGTTCTGCTTGCTTTTGACATCACTGATCTGTTCTTTTGCACAGAACAGCTAATGTGAGATGACCAACACTGCCTACTTAATCTTCTCATTGTAAAGTATGTACACAGTCATTCTGAAATCAACATTTACTGCTAAACTAAATGTAAAAGCATTCAATGTGATTTAAAAACAGAAGGTAATAAAATTAATCTCATCTATACATGAGTACCAGCATTAAATCTCAGATTTTTGTCCTAACCCATTTACAGTGCCACACTGCACAAGTGAGTTATACCTCTAGCAAACCGTATGAACTGTTTCTGTAAATCTAATTATCTCCTCCCCCAGTAAGGTGGAAGGCTATCCTCTAAAGTGCTGAAAAATAAAAGCGTTCTGTGTACCCTGTGTAGCCACAATACACAGGGGACTGTTATGTTTTCTTGACCCTTGTAATTGAAAGGATAGCAGTTAGACATTTATGTGTCTCCAGTTCCACATTGTTTCACTTCACTGAGACTTAATACTGAGACAGGCATTAGTCAACATAAATCCCCACACTGTTACTAAATATAACTTAAAAGGTTATAAACAAACAATATGTGTTATATTTTGCACTTCTAAAAATATAACATGCTTCTGGAGGTTGTACTGTATGTTCATGCTTATTTATATGTAGTAAGGGGGCGGCCTTGTTTCATGTATAAAATTAACTCTTTGTTCTTTTTGCCTACATCTTTTCGTTAACAACATAAACCACTAAGTATATATCCTTACTTACTTACTTACTTTATGTGTGTATATTTTTTCCCAAAATGTCCAGCTAGGCTATGGTCCATTTTCTGTGGAGGTTAAAACACTCACGAAAACACTAACATAATGATGTTGAAAGCAGAATTAATTAATTATTTATCCTTACAAAAATAATACTGTACAATAGCAAACATTATATAAACAAAGATAATAAGGTATAATATGTAGCTAGTTAATACTTATTTATTTATTTATTTGTTTGTTTTTGTTTACCAGGAAAGTCTGACTGGGTAATACCCATTTTCAACAGTGGCCAGGAAGAAAAGCTCCATTTGCTTACATTGCATTATTCTAAGTTCCAGTTAAACACAGAATAGTTACATTTCTATTTGCATTTATACACAAACAGTAGTTATATTTATACAGTCTAAGATTTTACAGAGATGGAAGTTACTAAAGAGGAAGCACACGTGCAGCTTAATGGATTGTACAAGCAGCAGTTATGTATAAAAATTGATGTTAAGTTATCCAATCTCACCTTCGTTCTTGCTGGATGGGTTCGGAGCCGATCCTTGGCTCCAAGTCAGCCACTTTCTATAGCTCGAAAGCTCTTTACTGGCTCGAGGCTACCCCTTATCCCAGAATGTCCAGCGTCAGCTACCCAGATCTCGTTTGCCGCTTTAGCTGCAAGGTTGTGTCAATACTGGCTCAGGCTTAGTATAACTTTTTTCTCTATTTAAAGTCAAATAATTTACTTGAAAATTGGTATATTTTTTTCTCTGTTATAGTAGTTTGTAAGTTTATTTAGTCATAAACCCCTTATCTCAACTTTGTTGTGCTTTTGAGCTGTGTTGGCCATAGCCCCTTAGTCACTAGGCCTTTTGTTGTTCCCTGAACTCATTTAAGTTAGAGAGTCCCCCCCCCCTTAAGGACAGCTGTTTAAGTTAGAGGCTCTCCTTTAAGGTCTTTATTAATATAATTTTTTATTGTTGTAGTGTGTCTTTTTGTGGTACTTCAAAATGTCCAAGGAAGTTAAAATCTCAGGGTTTAAAAAGTGTGACTCATGCTGTCAGAAGATGTTTCTGACAGATGGGCACACTAGTTGTGTGTACTGCTTGGGGACTCTGCACCTGCAGGACTCTTGCTCTATTTGTCATGCCTTTAGTCCAGGGGTCCTGCAGGAGTGGAAAAACAAGCTAATCCTCCATTGATTGTTGAAACAGGATTCTCTGGCTAAAGCATCTCAGCCAGTGAAATCTTTAAAGTCAGTCAAGCCGTCAGCTCCATGTTCGGAACCGACCTGTGAGCTTGGCAAACTAAGTGAGTCAGTGCCCTCTAGCACAGACAAGACTACTCCTTTGTCGGCTCCATCTGTTACCTCAGAGACATCTCAGAGCCACAAATGAGCTAGGTCTCCTTCATTGGAGCTGATTCGCTCCATGCCACAATCACCCTTACTTCAGAGCAAAGTCAGTCATCGCTCATCTTCCCACTCCTCTTGATCCTCAAGGTTATCTGATCAGGATGTGAAGAGAGTGGTCAGTAGGTTGCTGAAGTCACAGGCCCTTGCAAAAATGCTTTTGAGCCCGCCTCAACAGGCCTTGGCTCCCTCCGTTTCGATTTGAATTCATCCTCTGACTATGCTTAGTTCAGAGCTGGAGTCCATGGACATTCCAATAGTGGCTCCGATCTCTTAGGCTTCGATGTTGGCTCCAATTACATCGGTTCATCCTTCCATCAAGTTATCTGGGTGCGGAAGCTCTCTCGTCGGCTTCAAGGGGGGAAGTGGCATCGGACCCTTGTCCGATCCCACTCTCCCTCTCGGAGTATTGGCTCAGTTGAGCTCGGCTGCCACATTGGCCTCGGAGCCATTGCCCTCAGTGCAGAGTGGGATTCCTGTCTCTTCGGAGCTGGAGCTCTCTTTGTGTCAAGACAGCGATGCTTTCAAGGTCATGCTGAGAGTGCTGTCCCCACAGACAGCTCCAATATCGGTCCCATCTGCTCCATCCCCTTCGGTGCCTGTGCCAACCTCTGCTCCTCCTCCAGCCCCAAAGTGTAGGGAGCCTATGCCCCAGGACACCCCGCTGGGTGAACCCTCTTCTTTTGAAACCTCCCCAGAGCATTCTGAGCAGACTTTCTGGAAGAAAAAGTGCAAGAGGAAGCACCAAGACTCTCCTGAGTCTGTCACCTCAGATACAGACCTGGATGAATCGGAGGGGTCCCCAAGGTCCCCCTCTGAAGATGCTTCCTTTTCAGACATCCTTGAGATTTTTAGGCAGAGGTGTAGCTGGACTTCCCTAGCCCCCTCTGAGGATGAGTCTGTATACCTGGACGCATTTGGTTCCTGACCTTCCACCTCCTGGGTGTCTCCGCCTTTTGATCCACTCATGTCTGTAGTGTCTCAAAAGGCTTAGTCAGCTCCAGATTCCATGGAACCTGTCCCAAGGAGACCTAATAAATTTATCACAGCTCCCCAAGACAAACAGTTCCTGACTAAAGATGTCCCAGTTGATGCCATGGTGGTGGCAGCAGCCACAAAGAGAGAGTTAGCTGAAACCTCCTCATCTATCCATCTACCGAATAAGACTCTCATATGATGGACAGATATGGGAAGTGAATGTTTTCATCAGCGACCTTCTCCCTTAGGTCCCTGAACTATCTTTCCCATTTTACTAGACTTCAGAGGGATCTCCTAAAAGAGCTTGGAGATACCCTACAAGACCCCACAGCTGAGGGAGCTTCAGCCAAGGTAGCTACCCAGCTGGTGACTTTAAATTCAGTAGTCAAGTCCTCCATGAGGCTTATTTCATATGCAGCCAATGGAGCGAGCAGAGCTGCAGGAACAGGAGTGGCTCTTAGGAGACATTCTTGGCTGTGGCTGTGTCAGTTTGTGGAACCTTTCAGAGCATCCTTCATCAATACCCCCTTCGATGGCACCTCTCTCTTTGGGCCTCAGGTGAAAGACACTTTTACCAGGTCCCAGCAGGAAGGCAAGACGCTCTCTGATGTGGGAGTCTGTTTTTCCTACCAGACCATACCCAAAGGGTCAGAAGGGTAGAAAGAGTTTTGAAAATCCCAGGGACCCTTGCCTGATGCATGTGGTGATTTTTCCCCCAGGGGCAGAGGGGGAAACAATAACAATGGCCCATGCTACCCTCGAGGCAGAGGGGGTCCGCAAAATCAGGGTGACAGAGATACATTCTCTTCCAAACCCTACCAACATCCTTAAAGGGATGCCCGACTAATCAACTCTGGAGGCAGTCGGGGGAAGGCTTTCATTGTACCCAATCACCTGGCAAAATATTACAAAAGACAAATGGGTACTATCCATTATACCCAGAGGTTACAAGATTCCCTTCCGTCAACCCCCTCTTGTTTCAAAAAAATCCATCCCAGATGTTCCACCCAATCTAAGGGATCAGGCAGTCACAGAAGTTTCAAGACTGCTAGAAAAAAGAGCCATCCAGGAAGTCCCCGCAGACCAAGTAAGATCCGGAACTTACTCAAGATTCTTTTTAGTGCCCAAAAAGACAGGGGACTGGAGACCAATTCTGGATCTCAGCAGATTACACAAATCTGTACAAAAAGAAAAGTTCCGGACTGTAACACTGCAGTCCATTCTCCCCTTTCTGGGTCAGGACAATTGGATGTGCTCCATAGATCTTCAGGACGCATACTATCATATAAAAATGGACAGACGGTCCAGGATATTTCTACGCTTCCAGCTAGGGGCCAGTCATTACCACTTCAGAGCTCTGCCCTTTGTCTCACCACAGCCCCCAGGGTGTTCACCAAATGCATGGCAGTAGTTACGGCTCACCTGAGACGTCTAGGATTCCAGGTGTTTCCTTATCTAGACAACTGACTCCTCACTGCTACCACCAGGCAACAACTTATAGAGGCATGAGATTACACCATCACATCCTGTGCTCAACTAGGCATCACAATAAACTTCGAAAAATCTGCCTTGCTGCCCTGTCAATCTATTACATTCATAGGAGCAGAGCTAGACACAAGAAGAATGATTGTAAAATTGCCTCAGGAAAGAGTTTCCATTATTCGATAACAGGTGTCACTTCTCTTGAGGAGCAAATGAATTCAAGTCAAATATGTCCTTCAAGCTCTAGGGTCCATGGCAGCAGCCATTCTTCTAGTTCCCTTAGCACGCTTTCACATGAGAATCCTTCAGTGGCTTCTTTTCACACAATGGTCCTTCCAGGAGTTATCCATGTCTCACATGATGCTAATTACGGAATCTTGCAAAAGGCACCTTTCCTGGTGGATGGTCTCCCCACTAGTGACTCAGAGCAGACCTTTCATGGAATCCCATCTGGTTGCCACAGTGACCACGGACACTTCCCTGATAGGGTGGGAGGTGGCATTATCTAGGGAAGACAGTCCAAGGCACTTGGCAACCTCACGAGTACCACTTTCACATCAATGTCCTGGAGATGAGAGCGGTGCTGCTAGCATTGCAAGCTCTTCAAGACTCTTTCCCTGCTGGGACTATTGCAATACAGACGGACAACAAGTCAGTGGTTTGGTACATCAACAAACAGGGCAGAACCAGGTCTTACCCCTTGTGTCGAGAGGCCCTCAGTCTGCAGCAATGGGTGATTTCCTCCCAACGTTTTCTGACAGCAGTGCATATCCCTGGGAAATCCAACGTAATAGCGGACAGACTCAGTAAGGCTATCCTCATGCCGCATGAGTGGTCTCTGAAACAGAAAATTGTGGATCTTATTTTCCACACAAGGGGTCAGCCTTGCTGCGATCTCTTTGCCTCTCCCCTCAACAACAAATGCAGCAGCTCCTTCTCCCTTGTTCTTCCTCCAGGTCAGACACCCAAGGATGCTCTAGTCCATGATTGGCTTCAGGGACTCCTTTATGCATTTCCCCCATTCCCCCTAATTCCAAAAGTCATTCAGAAAGCAAAATCGTTGGGTTGCAAGATGATCCTCATTGCCCCCTATTGGCCTTGACAGATTTGGTTTCCGTTCCTTCACCCCCACCTTCTAGCCCAGCCTTGTGTTCTGGACCCAGTGCCGGACCTCTTGATTCATCAATCAGGCGGGTTACACCAATTCCTCCAATCTCTCAAGCTCACAGCTTGGTTACTTCACTTCCGATCTTAGCCAGGCTCCCCAATATTTCCCCAGCAGTGCGTGATATTATTGTTTCCTCCCATAAGACAACTACAAGGAAAGTTTATGCTAGCAAATGGAAAAGATTCTCTTACTGGGCAGAACCAGGAATTTAGATCCATTTACAGCTCCTGTACACAAGATTTTGGATTTCTTAGCAGAACTGTTTCATTCTGGTGCAGCTGCTGCTACCATCAGAGTACAACTAGCTGCCATTTCAAATTTTCACATCGGAGTTTTTAACTCAAGCATAATGTCTCACAAACTCTGCAAGGCCTTCATGAGAGGTACATCTCTACTTAGACCCCCCAGTGAAAGAGCCCCTTCCACCTTGGGATCTCAATTTGGTTCTGGCCTCCTTGATACTGCCATCCTTTGAACCAGCAGCATCATGTTCTTTGAAATTTCTCTCTTGGAAAACTCTCTTCCTAGTTGCTATTACTTCTGCCAGATGTGTTTCAGAACTCCATGCCCTATGTGTTCGCCCTCCATACCTGTTTTTTCACAAAGACAGAGTTTTTCTGAGAACCAACCCATCTTTTCTACCTAAAGTTTGTTCAGAACACAATTTGAATGAATCCATTGAACTTCCTGTCTAATCATTCCAACAAGGCAGAATACAGATTACACCAATTGGATGTGAATAGACAACTACATTTCTATCTCCATAGAACTAAAGAGCTGAGAAAATCAGATCAGTTGTTCCTTTCATTTGCTAACAACAAACAAGGCCTTCCAGTTTCTAAAGTAACCTTGTCAAAATGGTTATCAGACATCATTGCCTATACTTACCATTTGTGACAAAAAGATCTTCCAGCAAGACCCAAAGGTCATTCAACCAGGTCAGCAGCTACTTCGGTAGCTTTTCAATCTAGATTGCCCAATGATTCAATTTGTGCAGCAGCTACTTGGGCAGATCCTCATACATTTATTTCTCATTAGAAAGTAGATGTGGTCTCCCGGGGCAGGACTTCCTTTGGTTCCACGGTTCTGAAGAGTCTGTTCCAATGAGCCACCCAGGATTGAGGTGCTAGGGATGCTGTCCCATCCAGCAAGAACAAAGGTGAGATTGGACAACTTAACATAAAGAAGTTATGTACCTACCATAAAGTTCCATGTTAGTTGCCCTTTATCTCGCCTTCCTTCTTGCGTCCCTCCCTCCTTCCCCCTTCCTCTAGGATTGAGAGGAGTTTTTTCAGTGGTTTCACTGGCTAACTTGTTTTGTTCTTAGTTGCTTCCCAAGCAAACCATGACAATTTAATGTATATCCAGGTTTAATAATAATGGATTATCTTCTATAATTATGTCTAGTGTGAGCTATCTCAAACAAGATCTGGGTAGCTGACGTTGGGCATTCTGGGATAAGGAGTAGCCTTGAGCCAGTAAAGAGCTCTCGAGCTATAGAAAGTGGCCAAGTCCACATCCAGCAAGAAGGAAGGCAAGATGAAGGACAACTAACATGTAACGTTATGCTAGGTACATAACTTCTTTTTTTGTCATTTCAGTGAGGGATTGAGAGTATTCTATTTACTGAAAGTATTTGGAGAGTATCGTACAGTAAACACAAAGTCTTCATCTTGTGATGAGCATGTTGCTGGACCAGGCTTGGTTAAGATGCTGTTTAAGCAATGGTTTAAAACTATTGATTTTGTTGTAGAGTTTTATTTGTGTGATGGTACTATTCCAGAGTTTAACAACATATTGGAAGTTGAGTGAGACTCCTGCAGCATAATTTGACTTATTTGTAAGTAATAAGAATTTGTTACTAAAGTAGAGGTCCCTTGGTGGACAGTAGGGTAGTAATAAGTTATGTAGTGAAGGGCATTTTTTTGAATGATGAATGAGTTTGTGTGTTGCAATTAGTTGTGAATTTGTTAGGAAGCTGTGTGATTTTAACTTTTATTATTTTTATAGTGTTTTAACAATAAACCTTCTCTGTGGTTAGTGTTTTAACAATAAATCTTCTCTGTGGTGGCATCTCGTCTTTTTGATTTTGATTTACTCTTTTGAAGAACGAGCTCCCTCTGGCGACCCTAAAAATGTGTTGGGGACCTAAAGTCATGTTGTGTTTCCGAGAACAGGTTATTTGAGGTTAGGTATTGCATCAGCTGCATATGGATTCATTTCTTTAATATTTTGAAGAGGGGGGAGAGAATCGCTAATGGTCTATAGTTATTAAACTTTGTAGATGTGCTAATTAATATAGACACAGGGAAGGCTATGACTTCTGTGGCCATTTTAGGTAGTCTAATGGTGGTTGCTCTACAGCTATGGAAGTAGTTTTTAGTTTAAGGAGCAACTTCATTATGAGCGAGGTAGGTACTGGACTAAAACTAAAGAGCTGGGGGTGGTTTTGATTGAACAGGGGTAGAGAGGGGCAGATGTGTTGTGTCTAGGAGAGATCATATTGATTGTATAAAGTAGGAATTAAACTGTGCAGGGATTGAGTTTGTGATATTGTCTGTTATTGTAGAGGGATTGTTGATCTTGCCAGGGTGGAGTAGTTTATTTAGTGATGAGCAAAAAAGGTCTGGGGTGTCTAGGTTGGTATAGTATGTTTGCTTATCCTGTTTGACATGGAGTTTTGCAAGGTTTCTAAGATGTCTAAATTGCTGGAAGGCACTTTGAGTTCTATTTTTATACCAAATTCTCCTGTCTTTATCCCTTTTTATCATGTTTGATTTTTGTTTCTTTTGTCAGCCATGGTACAGGGTTGGACTTTACTCTTTTATTATATACTGTTGCTAGGTTATTTAAGGTCTCTATGAATATGTTATTGAAGTGTTTTGTGGCAGTATCTTGTGGCATTGTTCTAAGTACATTCCAATTATATTGTTGTGTTTCATTGGAAGTATCTTTGCTGAAATCGGTTGCATTTCATATATGATTATACATAATGTGTTTATCTGGGTTATGGTGAGTTCTAATGGCATATGTTGGTATGTGATCAGTTATGCTATCGGAGAATCAGTCTACTTTTGTCAGTTTGTCTGGTTTGTTTCTAAAAATGCAATCTAATGTTGGGTGTCTCCCTGAATTTTTATTGACTCTAGTAGGTATGGTTATTAATTGTCTGAAGTTGTACAAGTTTATGGATTCAGCAGGGATAGTGGAATTCATGAGTTGCCAGTCTATATTTAAGTCACCAAATATTACAGATTTGTGGTTAATCTGTTGGGATATCCATACAGGATGATTTCAGCAGTATCAGTGCTACTCCCTGGTGGTATATACATTGCTGTTAAACATGTAGCTTTCCTGTTGTTGATTTTTAGGAGTGTTATTAGAGGTTCAGCATTGTTAAATCTGGCTATTTCCTATGGAAGTAAGGTAATGGTCAGGGAATGTTTATAAATGACTGCTGCACCTCTTGCATGCTTGTTTTGTCTGCCATGCCTGGGTATATTGTATATAAGGGGAGTGATCTCATCATCCTTTATTTCTGTTTTTTAACCAGGTTTCAGTAGCTATGACTACATCAGGAGTGTATGTGGCAAGGTAGGCATGTATGTCATGGATTTTTTTGCACATATTTCTTAGGTTCATATTTAGCAAGGTGAGTTTGTGTTCTGTTTTTTGTTAAGATGTATTAAGTGATTGGTTTATTTTGGGGATGGAGATGATAGTTTTATGAATAGTGAGACCTGGGTTGAGGTGAATATCTCCACTAATTTTTTTAAATTGATATTTTTATAGAGGGAAGATTGTAGCCAGTTATACTTTGGTCTTGGTTTGATATATGGTCATAAATTTGGATACTTACCTTTGAGATATTTATAAATAAATTAGATATGGTTTGTTTGAAGAGATAGGGTGTTATGGAGAAAGACAGCCTGAGTAGATATTGATATTCTTTGTGAGGACTGGTTGAAGTCCTAAGTATTTGAAGGAGGTGGATTTGATAATTGGTGATGAAGGCTGGTAGAGTGAGGAGGAATAGTTAAATAATCTGAGTTAGGGGCTTACTTAACTTGGGTTTATTTTTGTTGCAAATTAGGGTTAGAAAATGTTAGGAGGGTACTGGGTTGTTTTTAGAAATGTAATTAGATAGTTATAGGGGACAATGATTAAGACAATTGTAGAGAGAGCCTTGGGTATTAAAGAAGAGTAGGTGTTACTGTTGAAAGTAATTCTATTGATTGTTTTTCCTTTTGAAGGGAACTGATGGCATTGGTTTGAGGAATATGTGGGTGGTGCTATGGAAGTATAAACGTAGAGTAAGAGGGGGTGGTTGGGAATTAGGGGTAGGTTTGATGAGCAGAGTGAGCCCAAGCATTAGCAAGGGTGAATGAAGCAGGTTGAAAACTTA